>NC_143181.1:9095909-9398939 GCF_047325235.1 Durio zibethinus
TATTTTTAATGTTTTTAAAAAATTATGGTATAGGGATTACTCACACCCATTAGTTCTTGAGGGGATAGGGCTGAGTCAAGTTACAAATTCGAGAATGGGGACAAGGATATGGACAAATTTAAATTTCAAGGATGGGAGTAGGGAATGCTTTACCCCAAAACCTATTTTGTTGACATCTATAAAAGGAACCTAGAAATAAGAACAAGTGAACAACCCACAACTAGTGAGATAGCTATAACCTAGAAACAATAAACTGAGTACACAATCAAACATAGGCAATCACTACAATACACAAAGATAAACGTAGTAAGCTAAAATATCATTAGAAACCAATACACATAACCAACAAAACACAATTTTCAACAATTCGAACACAATTCCTTAAAAAAAAAAACCACAAAAGAAAAAAAATAAAAAAAAAACAAAAAAAAGTTTTGGTATTTTTTATTTAAGTGTTTTAGGCAATTTCAAATTTGTGAAGGAAAGAAAGGAAAGAAAAGCATGTGGTGGTCAGACAGTGAATAATACTAGGATCAGTGGTAACAAAAATGGTTAAAGGCTTTAAAGTTTTTCTTGTAAGATTTTTGGCCAGTAAAAAATGGAAAGAAAGAAAAAAAAGAAGGCTAGATTGAAGTCGAATAGTGGCTAATGAAGGAAGAATAGGTAGTGATTTTCAGTGGTTTAGACAACTTGGGTTTCTAGTTAGTTTCCTTGAAGTAAGAGAGTGAGAGGTAGCCCCAAGAAAGCAAGTATGCTTCTTTATAGCAATTTCTCATCATTTCATAGCTTTGATAATGGCACAAGTATGCTTATTTTGTCGACAAATTGAGTAAGTATGCTACTTTGTCACAATTTCTCATACTCTCATAGCTTTGATAATGGCACAAGTATTTATGGATCTAATATTCAAGCTACATTGAATGCCTAACTCTATTGTTTGTTAAATTGATAAGATTTTTATGGATGGGTTTTGGCATGAGCTTTTCAAAAAGTATGGAATTTTTCTAAACATCCCTATTACCCACCATCCTTAATTGAATAGGCAAATAAAAATGGTTAATTGATGTTCAGAAACCTATTTGAGATACAAAGTGAGTGAAACACCAAGGGAATGGTGCAAATGGTTACCATTAACAGAATGATGGTACGACACTAATTATCATTTTGCTATCAACTTTAGCCCATATAAGGTGGTGTATGGACAACCACCTCTCTTGCATTTGCCTTGCTTGGCACTAGTAAGAGACTTTTTGGTAGGAATGATAGACATGAGCCTACAAGTTAGAGAAGGTGCTATACAAAAGCTGAAGTTTTATTTACACAAGCCTTAAAAGAGGATGAAAACATGGATAACAAGATAAGAAGTGATAAGGAGTTTCGAGTGGGAGATTTGGCTTATGTCAAACTCCAACCATATTGATAGCAATAAGTTATGAGCAAGAATCGTGTCAAACTAGCTTTTAAATTTTTTAGATCTTTTAAAATATTAAAACAAGAGGGAAAAATGGCCTACAAGTTACAATTACCCATTAGATCTATCGTATATCTACAACTCATATGTCTCGATTAAAAAAGAATGTTGGAAATTTAGCTACATATCTTATGAGAAATTAGACTTTTAGTGGTATTTTTTTTATTGTCAAGCGACATTTTTGGGAAAACACTGTTAAAATTAAGATTTTTTTTAATATCTAGTGATGTTTCTTAAATGCTTTGATATGAAATTCAGGAATGAAATTTTTATAAATTTAATGGTGTTTTCTAGGATAAACATCACTAAATGGGAACATTTATCGGTGCTTTCTAGAATCAATTGTCTAAGGTTTCGTTTGGATGAACTAGACTCTTGGTAAGGGATGGTTATCATCCTTTTCCGCGCCCACCTTTCATAAGACACCCAAATAGGTGGCCAACACATGCTATGAGGGCAAATAATTGATTAGCTATTTTTGATCAAATAGGTGCGACGTGGGTTTTGGTTTTTTGTTTTTGTTTTTTTTTTTTTTTATTTTGCTCTTTAAACCATATTTTAATACCAATTGAACCAATGTTATTTTTGTTTTCATTTTGATCTTTAATTTAAAAATTATAAAATATTTTTATTAACTTAATATAACTAATAATTTAAATAAAATTTGTAAATATTAAATAATTTAAAATTTTATTATTAGATACAAATTTTAATCTATTAATTTTAATGATCATTTATATTCTCATTATAATTAATCTCATTGTCGTCATTACGTTTACATTTAAACATGTATTCGCACTACTTATTTAATTTTATTATTATAGTAATTATTCTTATTTTTACTACTATTTTTTTATATCCCTAAAATCAATTTCACTATTCTATCCAAATGAATCTAAAATAAACGTTAGCGGCTGTTGTGCGAGAGGATGGAACAATTGTTAAAGAACCATAAAACCTTATTGACAGGAGGATGGTTAACGAGGATGACAAAGCAGTCTTTGAGGTTTTAGAACAATGAACAAACTCCTCCTCTGAGGATGCAACAATGGAGGTTTTATATGAATTTATAAAGAAGTATACTACCTTTAATCTTCCAGGACAAGAATCTTTTTGTTGGGGAGTATCGATGCAGGCTGAACAATAATGGCATTTAAAATATTGTAAAGCCAATGTTCTCGGACTTAGGCCAATTTAAGTGGACAGATGATAAATTTATTTAGCCTAACTTTCGGTGTGCGTCTGAAGTGTAAGGAATAGTCTGAGATTCTCGGTACTGCTAGTAGAGACATTATAAAATTGTAAAAATAAGAGTGCCGTTCATCCTCTTATGCAATTGGTTGTTTGAAAAGCATATTTTATTCTCTCTCTTTACTCTTTTCTTTCTCACTATTATTCTCTCTTTATCTTCTAATTTCATAAGAGAAGCATCACCAAAGCACTGCCACCACACTAAAAGATGGCTGATATTCCAATCAGATTTGGCATCATCGGCTGCGCTGAGATAGCCCGCAGAGTCTCACGAGCTATCCTACTAGCTCCTAACGCTACTCTCTCCGCCATCGCCAGCCGCTCCCTCGACAAAGCGGCCAATTTCGCCAAGGCCAATGGGTTCCCACCTGAAGCCAAGGTCTACGGCTCCTACGAATCCCTTTTAGACGACCCCGACGTCGACGCGGTTTATTTGCCCCTACCCACTAGTCTCCACCTGAAATGGGCCGTATTGACTGCTCAGAAAAAGAAGCATCTGCTATTGGAGAAGCCCGTGGCATTGAACGTGGCTGAGTTTGATCAGATTCTAAAGGCATGTGATGAAAATGGGGTTCAGATTATGGATGGGACCATGTGGGTGCATCATCCCAGGACGCAGAAAATGAAGGAGTTTTTAGACGATAAGGAGCGGTTTGGTCAGCTTAAAACGGTAAATATTTTACCGGGTTTCGGTTCAATTTTTTTTTCTTTTATTATGGAATTTTTATAATATTTTGTTGCTTAATACAAAGAAATTAAATATAAAAAATATTTCACAATATAATATAATTTTTAAATTAAATAAATATTTTTTATAATTGATTTATAATGAAAATTTATCTCAATAATCTCATTAGTTGTGCTAGTTTTTTATTTTTCTCTAATGCCAATCATAATCTTTAAAAAAATTCAAATAAATAGATGATACAATAAAATTTTCTTTTACAATGAAATTACATTTGTGTTGTCATATAACTAATTACATATGATATTAATTAAAATAAATCAATCAATTACAAATTAGATTAAACTCATATATAATATGTATTATCGAGATAATTAAAGAATAAATATAATTGCAAAGTGTGATGACAATAAAATGAAAGGAAAAAAAAAGAGAATTTCAACGAAAAACAGTAACAAACTAAAATTAATATAAAGATAAAATGAGATTAATTAAAAAAAAAATAGAAATGTATGTCGAATAATTTTTTTAACTCACAAATTAAACTTAGACTTGTAGTGAAAGAAAATTAGTATTAGAATTCCCAAATTAAATAAATGTAAAAATGAAAATGAAAATTTATTTTTTTATGATTTCATAACAAATTTAAATAAATTTTAATGATGTCAAAAATAGGAAAAACATTCTTTTTATACTAAATAGAATGTGTCTCGAGTTTCGTTTAGATATATATTTTTTATTTATGAATATTTATTTTAATTTTAATAAATATAAATTGAGTAATTAAAATATTATTTATATATATGCAATAACTTATTTTATATTAATACAATAACACTTTTTAATGATTAAAACTCGTTTTTATTTAATTAATAATTAAAATTAAATATTCCACAATCACAAACTTAATTTAATATATCACTTTTTAAAACTAAAATAATGCATATATTCAATACAAATTATAATAAATACATAAGATCATAAGATCAAAATTTTAAATGGAAAAAGACAATTCCTATACATAATAAGTTTAAAGCTTGTTTTTAAAGATTGTTATCGCAAATCTATAAAACATTTGATACAAATAAAAAATTTATTTGCATAATTCTTTTAATTTTTATTTCTTCTCTTTTCTTTATCTCCATATTTTTATTTTTATAAAAAATATAAAACTCTTTTCAAAAATAGATATTAATTGAATTTTATATAATTAAAATTTTTTTCAATTAATTAAAAATTTAATTTTTAAATTTCATAATTTTAATAAATATTATGTTTTTAAGATAAAAATGAAATTTATGTTGAAAGTACAAAATTTTAATTTTTTTTCAACATTCTATAATTTCAACAAAAACAATAATTTTATAATTTTATAATTTCAATAAAGATAATATTTTACATATTAAAAACGTGAATTTTGTTGAAACTACATTACGAGTATTCTATAGTTTCAACAAAAATAATGTTTTTAAGATTAAAAATGTGACTTTTATTGAAATATATTATAAAAAAATATTTTTTGGAGTATGATTTTTGTTGAAAATATATATGAAAAAAAATTTATTTTTTAGAATTTTATTGTTTACAATGTTTTTATGATTAAGAACATGGTTTTTGTTAAAATTATATTATAAAAGAAATTTATTTTTTAGAATTCTATAATTTTAACAAAAACAAGTTTTTTATTAAAAATGTAGTTTTTGTTGAAAATACATTATAAAAACTTATTTTTGAGAACTTTTCAGTTTCAACAAAAGATTATTTTCTATGATTAAAAACGTAATCATTGTTAAAATATATTATGAAAAAAAATATTTTTCAAAAAGCTTCTTAAATAATTTTAGGATCACAAACATGGACTACGTTTTAAGACAACAAATGTTGTCTATTATAAAATATATTATGAAAATAATTATAATATATTTTCATAATTTACATGTTAAATAAATAAATTATATATTAAATAAATAATTTACATTTTAAATATATTATATGTACAATACAATTTAAAATATACTATACATAAAATTTATTTTGGGAGCTTTGTCTTCGGAAACCCTCAGAGGAGGTTTACCATATTCCTTCCAACTTCCACATCGATCTTATCACGAAGATAGAATCGTATGTTGGCTTTGCATTGAGGCATGTAATGTTATGATAGTAATTAGATTCCATGCAATTGAATAGAATATAGATTCAAATATTTATTTACAAAAGGATTATTTTATATATAGATAATTTTAGTGTTTTTAAATTTTTAATAATTTTAAAAAAAATATAAATTATCATGTTAAATAAACTATTTACATGTTAAATAAATAAATAATTTAAATATAATTATATATCATATGTTATTCACATGACATTGAAGATAATATATAACCAAACTTTATTAAATAATATTACATTTCTTACCAAATGCAAGAATCATTCATTTTCAGAATCTATCTAATAAAGTAATTTCCTCTGAAATCATATTCTCAAAGGGGATCTAAGATTCCAAGAACTAAATGCCATCTTAAAAATTTTACAAATTTCTTCCTTATCCGTTTGGACAACTGTCAGTCTCTAATACCTTTGAAATTCTTTTAATAAAGAGTTATAGACTATATTATATATATTATTCAATTTCAAAAGTTAAGTGGGTCAATTCAATAAGGTAGAAAACATTATGTTTTTAAAAAGATTTGAATATTATTGATTTTTATTTTATTTTATTTTTGTTTTTATAAATATTATTCTGAGCTAGAGTTATGATGCCTTTTAGTAATTGCCTGATATTTGTATTAAATTAGGCAATGGAATGTTGTCAACTTCTTAAAATTGATAAATGTTTGCGTCTTTGTATGCGGTACTTAATGTTTTTAGAAATGAGCAACTTGCTTTACTCAGGTGTTATATTTAGTGCCCTTCACCTAATTTGACTGCAATGTATTAAGACTGTCTGTGTTTGGGTGATGGAGTTATCGTTTATTCCTGTTAATCCAGAACCTAGTGCTTTTCTGAACCTCTTCAGCCGATGCTTATGGCTTGTTTATTGTTAAAACATGAGGCATTCGTGCTACCTTGTTGGACCATGATTCATTTATGGGTTTGGCAAAAGCTTTTGTTGGTTGTTAAGTTGTCAATTTAGAACCAAGACCGAGGCTTATTAGACGAGCATTAAAACCCATAGAGTAATGTAAGATGCTAGGAGAGGTTTTGTGTCAGATCAAACGCTTCAAAAGAAGAGGATACCGTGTTTTAATCTCACTTCGAATAAGAAAGGAGAAGTCTTTGAACATATAAATGTGTACATTCCAATAAGCCAAATTTACAAGAATAGGATAATGATCATGTGGCAAGTGGCCACATCAAGTGCCCTAGTAGGGTATGCGGGCACCGAGCATTTCAGCGAGGCTAGGTAGGGTGGGTCAGACCACACCAAGTGTTTTAGGGAAGTAGGTAGAGTATGTTTGCTGTGACAAAGACGTCATAAAGAAAATTGAGTGGGGAGAATCTCATGCCAAATATCAAGGAGACTAAACAGAGTGCTTTGGTCTCGCCTTAGATAAGAATTTGAAAGTCTTAGTAATTTTGCTTCTTAGTTGGATGAAAAAACAAAAAAAGATAATTAGCTAGGACATGAATATTTGTTTAGAATGGAAAATCTTAAATCTTGTGGGTTGCAGATGAAGGGAAAGAAAACAAATACAACTAATGGTCTATAAATATGAATGTTCATATTGGATGTTGACTTGATGAAGGAATTAGCTCAGAATCTTTTTGACGGGTGCTTAGTTGGATTCTTTTGTATTTACGGCTTTCTAAATCTATATTTTTACTGTTGACCTATCTGTGACTGTTGGAATTGTTGATAATTACACTACTCTTGGATTTCTCATATGGTGTTAATATATTTTCTTTGGGGCCTCTATTCTATCTGTGCTTTATTGTATTCGGATATTTGTAGTCATTTTGTTACTTTTAATAAAATTTTATTTTGGCTTAGTAAAAAAAAAAAAGTTCATTATCAACAATGATACGAACACAGATCGAGTTTTTATGGCCACCGGACATAAGCTTAGTTGGGGTTCGAAGAAAGGGTTTTATAAAGGATAAAGCAAATGAGTAGCAAAAAAATTTTTTGATATGAAACGGAGCTTAAAATAATGGCCCAAAGACACAACACCTAAAATATAGTTGCTGAGGATTTTTTTAAGTTTTTATTTGTTAGCTCAAATATAGATAAATAGTTCAAGAAGGATAAATTGGATTGATTACAAATTTTTCTCAAATTAAATTTTAATAAGTATTTGTTTTAAAATAACAATACAAGTATTTTTCTTAAGCTGTGTAATTTTAACTGAGAATGACAATATTGATTAAAAACCTTTGGCTTCCTCAGGTACATAGCTGCTTCACATATTTTGCCCCTCCGGAGTTTTTCCAGAATAACATTCGTGTGAAGCCAGATCTTGACACTCTTGGTGCTCTTGGTGATGCTGGATGGTATGGCATCAGGTCAATCCTGTGGGCAGCTGACTATGAGCTGCCCAAGACCGTTACAGCCTTGCGAGGTCCTGTTGTCAATGAAGAAGGGTTAATACTTGATTGTGGGGCTTCACTACACTGGGAAGATGGCAAAACTGCAACCTTCAATTGCTCTTTCTTATCAAATCTGACAATGAATATCACTGCTATAGGAACATTTGGAACTTTGCATCTCACAGATTTTATCATTCCTTACCAAGAGCATGAGGCCTCTTATACTACATCCTCAAAAGCTCGATATAATGAGCTTGGAACAGGATGGGTGCCGATTCCAAGTGAACACAATGTCAACGTAGACCTACCTCAGGAAGCCTGCATGGTGAGAGAGTTTGCTGGCTTGGTTGGAAATATTAAAAAAAATGGTGCTCAGCCAGATAATAAGTGGCCGACAATCAGTAGGAAGACACAATTGGTTGTGGATGCTGTCAACGCATCCGTTGAGAAGGGTTTTGAGCCTTTTGAAATTGTGAGCTGAGCTTTTAATTATTTATGAATGTTAGAATTACTAGTGTTTCTATGGGCTGTCACACCTACTTGGACATGAATTGTGAGACTGTGCCTGTTGTGCTGTGCTTTCTAGTATGAAATGTGAACTTCTCTAAACTGCTTGTTTTAGTTGAATAAGAAGCCAGACGACCTGCAATGTTGGTATTGCGGATGTTAGCAGTTTCCTCTCTTTCCCTGTCGGCCTGTCCCCCGTTGAACAATGTGTTCTTTAAGGATTATTACTGTTTTAGTAATGATTGTGGATTGTTATATTGCTATAGACCTGCTTAATTTAGGTGGTACCGGGGTGGGGATTTTTGATACATAGCTATTTTGCAGCAGTTGTTGGTGAAACAGAAAAAGTTAGCCACCTTTTTTTTTTTTTTTGTAGTAAAACGCCCTTTCTGCCTCACCAGTAGCAGTATTAATTCTACGAATGTTGACAGTACCCTCATCTATGGACGTCGGATTCACAGTTGGCCGCCACCATTCTGAACATTCGTAGTTGAAAAACTCGAAGCAACTGAATCTTAAAGAGATATGAACCCATAGTTTTCCCCAACCTGCAATAATACCGAACTCATCAACATATCCTATTAGAAACCCTTACAAAGAAGACCTAATTGTAATTAACCGGAGATTGATCAAACCCAAAATAGACTCAATCTGAAATGATTGAAACTCCATACGGTCCAAACTTAAAATTGTATGAACATGAAACAAACCAACCTAAATTCAAAATGATTTGAAACTAAATTATTTAAACTTGAAATGCTTTAAACCAAAAGTGAATACGAAATGTTTAAAGCTCAAGATGGCCCAATCCTTAAATTGCCAGAACATCAAACGATTTAAACTCAACATTGTGGGCTTAAAAGATTGGACTACAGTTGGTTTTATTTACTACTGTTGTTGGACCTATTTTATTGGACTTCTTTTAGTTTCTGTAATATATGTGTTTAATAGAACCCAATTTCCTTATGAGTGTTTATATTAATGTTATGAAGGGAGAGAGAGAATGTAGCATTGGCATCCGAGATTCTCAGATTCAATTGAAGGTTGCTAGCTTACAGTACTAAAAAGAGGAGGGATGTATAGTATGAATCATTGGAATAGAATTATCTTTTTCTTTCTCCTAAACATTTTGTGTTCTTCTTCCTTTAAATTTTCTTTTTTTAAGATAACTATCTTGCTCTATATTTAAAGTCAGTTTGCATCATTTGGTATTAGAGCCATGACTTATCACCAATGGCTGATGTAATTTCTATTCTACTTCAAAAGTAGATTCAACAAACTTAGCAAGATGTAGCTAAGCTTCAAATGGAGATGTAGCAACAGATTCCAAGATTGATCAGTTTGATTTCAAGATGGTTATATAGTTTACAGAAATGAGGTTTAAGCTTAAATAGTTTTTAGAGATGATGACTACTAGGGAAAAGAACTCAATATCAAGTGCATTTGAGGGTGACCAAGCTTCAGTGAGCACACTATAGAAAAGGCTAGGAAAAGAAACAACCTCAATCATGAAGTGGACAAGTCCCTTGTGGTTGAGGTGTTTTTTAACAATCCCTTAAAAACAACCCAAAATAGGTACATCATTTTTTATTCATCTAGAATCTTTAAAGGGATTATCCTAAGTTTAATGATGAGGACTTTAAAGGTTGGTTTATGAAGTTAGAATAGTATTTTGAAGTTGAGAAAGTACCTATTAGTAGTAAGGTAAGGCAAGTAATGTTGAACTTTGAGGGAAAAACTCTATGGTGACCCCAATACTATACTAGGTCTCAAAAGGGGTTTGAAAATTAGAACTAGGCAGGGTATATCAAAGACATGAAAGATGAATTTGTATATGAAAGGTATTAGGATCCTATGGCCAAATTCATAGAACTTAAACAAACCACTTATGTTAAACAAATTTATGAAGATTTTATTGGCTTTCTTAGATGTAGCTATCTGATTCCTATGTCTTGAGTGTTTTTCATTAGTAACTATGTCTTGAGTATTGTTCATTAGTAATTTAAAACCAGATATATCCTAATCTATTAGGTTGTTTAGATCCACAACTTTAAACCAAGCTTCACATTTAGCTAAAAATATTAAGACTATCATCCAACCTAACTTGAAATGAACCACTTCATTCTTTAAATCATCTTTTTCATTCTTTTACCATTCTACTAGTATTGTTTCTACTAAAAATATTACCTTACTTCTCTTATTGCCAACACCAAAGGTTTCACCTAACTCCAACTTATTGAACTTCAACAATACTAAAAATTCCAGCTAGCAAACCAATCAACCCAAGTTCCTTAATAGTAGCACTAATAGCTTTAAGACCATTACTAAAAGGCTTACTCTAGCTACAATGGAGCAAATGAGAAAAAAGAGGCTTTGCTATTAAAGTAGAGCCAAGTATTCAATTGGTCATAAATGTATGAAGTCATAGTTGTATCAATTTCTTATTGAAGGGTGTGAAGAGGACTGTGAGGTTGTCGTAACAGTTTTGGTACCGTCAGACATAAGACGTTTTAAAATCGAGAAAAATAAAATGGAGTCGCTACCAATCTTCGTTAGGGTGTGATTGGCCACCCAAAAGTTTATCTTTTTAATAAAACTATAAAAACGAGTTTAAAGTTTATCAAAAAGATAAATTTTGGTCCACGAAAAATCAGGTTGGGTTTAGGAATTGGTTATGTGTGGGAAAGGATTAACACCCCCACAACGCCCATAAATTGGTACCATTTAATTATGCGCTATTTTCGATGTTGGATAAAAATAGTTTTGACTTGAAATTTAATACTAATTCCCTTTATTTTAAAAAATATTTTTGCTAAAATTTTTATTTAGAAATATTGAGAAAATCTTTAAGTTAAAGAATTATCTTAAAATTCTCCAACATCTAGGTAGAATTTAAATAACTCTTTTCATTTAAGATTTAACACAACAATCCTTAAAATGAAATAACACTCTTTATAGAAAATTGTTGGTAACTCTCCAACATCTAGGCTGAGTACCAAGAATTATTTTTTTCGGAATGTTATTTTTATTTTATTTTGTAATATCATAATTTTTTTTAAAAAAAGTATTATTCTTTTTTATTATAAAATATTTTATCACCAAGTAGTAAATAAAAATTAAAGACAGAATAGTGCAAATAATTACTGATAATAACATGCTAATATATGTATGCTAATGAATGTCATATAAAATGAAATGCAATTTAAAAGTTAGATTCTTAAGTATAATGAGACCATCACGACTCTCCAACATCTAGGCAGAGCTTAGGTGCAACTGTTTATATTTAAGATCCCAATTTACTGTGATACTTTTTATTTATTAATCTTATTATTAATACGAATTAAGAAATCGTGTGAAAAGACTTAACGAAGTAAAATTTCCTAAATATCCCATCATCTAGGCGGCATTCGAGAACAAATTGCTTCAAATGGAATTTTCACACATGTCCTTAGGATTTTTAGGAGGTTTTGAGTAAGTGCTTGAGTAGAGGTTTTGAAGGTTTGGTTTTAAGGTTTAGAGGGTTTTAAGGCTTGAATTTTAGAATATTAAAGGTTTAGGGTTTTGATTTTAGAGCTTGGAGATTTTAGGGTTTGAGTTTTGTGGTTTGGGTTTTAATTTAAGAGTTTGGATTTTAGAGATTTTGGATTTTGAGGTTTGGATTTTAGGGGTTTCGGATTTTAGGGGTTTGAATTTAGGGGATTTTAGATTTTTAGAGGTTTCAGATTTTAGGATTTTAGATTTTAAGAGTTTTAGAAACCTATGATTTTGGTTTTAAAATTTGAGGTTTCGGTTTTAAAAAAATGTAAATATCTCTAAAAATTCCCAACATCTAGGTGGATTTTCGGAGCAAGTTCGATTTTAGTGATTTTTGAAATTTAATTAATAATTTCTCATATATCTCTTTTTATGAAAATTTATTAATAATAATTCTCCAACATCTAGGTGAAATTATTTTTAAAAAAATATTTTTATTTCCTCTAACATCTAGTCAAGGAAAATAATAAAAAATAATTATTTTTTTGAGCATTTTTAATATATATTTTTAATTATTACTTGTTTTCAATTTTATTATTATTAAAATAATTAAACATTTATTATAACAAATTTAAGAACTTATCATGCATAAATATAAAAATATACTAAAAATAACAAAAATAATAATATATAAAAAATTTAGAAAATAAAATTTAAAAAAGAAAAAAAATTTTTTTACCTGAACTAGACTGGTCAAAGCCAGTCTGAACCGGTTTGACGGTTTAATCTACGTTCAAGTGAAAGTCTACGGTTCAATCCGGTTCAGACTGGTTCAATTGGACCAATCAGCAGTCGTTGGAAGAACGAGTCAACGAGTCGGGTTGCGTGGATCTCGGGTCAGATCCGGGTCAACGCGAAGATCTTTCTTGGCCGAAACGATGTCGTTTTGGACTGTAACCTTTTATGTAAAACCAAAAATTTTTTTTTGGTTATTTTTCTCTTATTTCAAAAAAAAAATGGGGAAAGAGAGCTCTAGGGCTCTCGCTGTCCGATTGTCGGACCACTGCACCGACAGCCTCTTAGGTCACCGTCGGCGGTCGCTGCCAGTGGTTTTCAATCGTCAAAAAATGTAAAAATTATTTTGGCAACTCTCTTCAATGCTCTCTTTCCAGATCTGGCTTTCTTTTCGCCAGAAACGCCCGATCGTCGTAAATCGGAGCTTGAAGTTTTCTGCCTTTTTTTTTTTAGACTAAAACTGATCTATTTTCTTTATTTTTACAGGGAGCTCGACGCTGAGGTTTCTCCTTACGGGGAGGACTGTTTGTCATTTTTTTTTTATTTCTGTTTTCGTGGTTGGTGTTGGTTGAAAGGTTTTTTTTTTGGTGTGTCTGGGTGTCCGAGAGGGTGTTGTGAGCAGTATGTCTGGAGGTTTCGAAGATCTGTCCAAATGCTTTCGAGAGGGGATGTCCGAGAGAGAGGTTGAAGGGGAAGAGGCTGTGGGTTTTAAAGAGCTTCAAATAGAGGGATAGATGGTGGTCATAGGCGTGGTAGGGTGGCTATCTGGTCTGGTGGCTGGACAGGGGGTTGGTCGGGGGTGGTAGCAGCTCCGTACACCAGCCACCCTACTTTCTATTTTTTTCTTTTTCCTATTTTCTCTTTCTTTTCTTTTTTTTTAATAATTAATAATTATTTTTTAAAAATATATTTATTATTATTATTATTATTATTATTATTATTATTATTATTAATTTTAATAGTAGACCCGGATAAAATCAGTGTCTACTGTTGTCCCTCTTTGCACATTGCTAAGAATCAAGAATAGGACAAAGACAAAGACAATGATTTTATCTGGAAGCAAATTGTGATTTTCTTTTTTTAAAACACAAAACGATTGGGATGACATCGCAAGTCGAAAAATAGTGAATCGATCGAAATAACACCGTGAATCAAATTTATGCCCGGAGGTCTTAGAGATCATGCTTGGAAGTTTTACAGAATCAACAGGACAACACCGTAAGTCAAAAAATCAAGAATCGATCAGGATAATACCACGAACCAAATTTATGCCCGGAGGTCTTACAGATTCGATTGGGATAACATCGTAAGTCAAAAGATCAAGAATCAATCGGGATAATACCGCGAATCAAAATTATGCCCGGAGGTCTTAAAAATCATATCCGAAGGTCTTATAGAATCGACTGGGATAACACTGCAAGTTGAAAGATAAGGAATCGATCAGGATAACACCGCGAATCGAAATTATGCTCGAAGGTCTTACAGAATCGACTGGGATAACATCGCGAGTTAAAAGATAAGGAATCGATCGGGATAACATCGTGAATCAAAATTATACCTGAAGGTTTTAGAAATCATGTCCGAAGGTCTTACAGAATCGATTGGGATAATATCGCAAGTCAAAAGATAAAGAATCGATCGTTATAACACCACGAATCAAAATTATGCCCAGAGGTCTTAAAAATCATGCCCGAAGGTCTTACAGAATCGATTGGGACAACACCGCGAGTCGAAAGATAAAGAATCAATAAGGATAATACCACAAATCAAAATTATCCCCGAAGGTCTTAGAAATCATGTCCGGAGGTCTTACAGAATCGACTGAGATAACACCATAAATCAAAAGATAAAGAATCGATCGGAATAACATCGTGAATCAAAATTATACCCAGAGATCTTGAAAGTTGTGCTCGGTTGTCTTAGAGATTATGCCTGAAGGTCTTACAGAATCATACCCGGAGGTCTTACAGAATCGACTGGATAACATCACGAGTTGAATGATAAGGAATCGATCGAGATAACACCGTGAATCAAAATTATGTCTGGAGGTCTTAGAAATCATGTCCGAAGATTTTACAGAATCGACTGGGATAACACCGTAATTCAAAAAATAAAGAATCGATCGAGATAACACCACGAATCAAAATTATGCCCGAGATTTTTAAAGTTGTACTCGGAGGTCTTAGAGATTATGCCTGGAGGTCTTACAAATCTCGAAATCTTTGAATGCTCCTCATAATCAGAGGCAATGAAACTTTAAAAATTTGAACATTTTTTTAAACATGGCTTTCGCCTGATCAAAGATTTTTGAAACTCTAAAGGTCTTTTCTGATGAAGGTTCCCTCTAAATAGAGGCTTTGAAATCTTGATTGAAATTGGTTCCTCTTAAATAGAGACTTTAAAACTTTAAAAACATGCCCCTTTTTTTTTTCCTTTTTTTTTGTTTTTAATACTTACAAAGTTGATAAATGCAAACATGATACAAATGTCTATTCCCATCAAATGATGCTAATGGAAATGTCGATGCAAATGTCAATGCCAACATAAGAATGCAAATGCTTGATACATTTGACTTTTTGATAATGCAAATGACAATGTCCTTTTCATGTAGATGCCCTTACAAATACCTTTTCTTAGGATGCAGAGGCTATAATGCAAATACAAATTCTTCTTACGGTGTGAATGCAAATGTCTTATACAAATGCCAATGCAAGTGATGCAAATACGAATGTCTTTCTTGTGATGCAGATGCAAGCAATGCAAATACAAAGACTCTTCTTGCCCCTTTTTAAAAAAAAAATTATGTTTAAATTTTCATTGTTTCATTTTCACAAAAAAAAATGATCTCAGTATTATGTACAAAATACTCAAATAATCTTGAAAATTTTTAAAAGTGATCAAAAATTACCTCACATAAAGTATCTTCGTAATTAATGAAAAATATAAGACTCAAGACTTCCGAATCTCATGGAAGTTAATGACTACTATTTAAAAAGCTTATGAATGGGATGGTAACTGACAATTCAACTCCTTTCACTAGTGGGCATATCTCATGAAAAGCTCGACGAAAGTTGTGAAGATTTCTCTTGGGCACACAAAAGAGATAATTTTTTTAGAACACTTTTTTTTTACTGAAAACATGATACTTCAATGTGAGTCAAAACTAGCCATTACTTTCCAAACAAGATTTGGGAAGACGACATGGTTGGTTTTTTTTTTTATTTTTTTTGTTAAAATGAAAGGTTTTTAGTGGGTATTGGTCTTTCAAAAGGCTTTACATCGAGATTTTTTGTTTTGGATAGAACCTTGAAACTCTGAAATTCATTTTGGGGCCTCAAAAATGTCTTTAGCTCTAAATTGTCCTTTTAAGGTTTTCACCTTAGAGCTATATTTTCTATCAATGAAGAATTCAACAAGTATATACAAATTCAAGGACATTGCTCTTCAATCCAAGTGTCAACATTTGATCAAAATGGACTTTTCAAGGTATGTAATGTAGGTCAAGGTTAAGAGTTTTGAAAGAATGGGTAAACAGGCTCAAAATATGTTATTCAGGGTAATTAGGCCAAGGATCCTGATGAGCATTCTCTGACTTTCTTCCTTTGCCCCCTTTTTTTTTGGAAACATTTGGCTTTAATTTTAACAACTTTACTCACTCTTTTTTTTTTTTGCCTTGAATTCTCATTTTCAAGGTACATATTTTCTCTTTTTTTTTTTTTTATTCTAGTTGAAGCTTCATATTCTTATCTCAAAAGTTTCTTTACTCTTTCTTGGAAATACTCAATTTTATCTTTAGCTATTCAATCTCTCGAATCGTTGAGATTCTTATTGAAATCTTGTTCACTCTTTACCCCAGACTTTTACCTCCGAAGGGCATGTTAGATGCTTTTAATTATCGGATATTTTTCTTGAAGTTGATCTTGAATATATCCTAATTTTGCCCCCTAATGTAGAAAATGATCCTTGGCTAGGGTTTATTTTAGAACAAAAAATTTAATAGGCTTAAATGGGTAGCAAATGGATAATTTTTATGTACGAGAAAGATAGAGAAATGTGGCTATTCATCATTTCAAACATGATCACTTGGCTAGAAGAGCAAATCATTGAATATGTCTCTTTTGTTTATTTTTTCTTCTTTTTTTAAACTTTTTTTTTATTTTTTTTATTTTTTTTTATTTTTTTTGTGTGATGCCCCATCTTTTGTTTACTCAAGGTTCTAATGACGATCAAGTTGTATAAGATTGATTACATAGTTCAAAAAGGCTATTTGGACTCCAAAATTTTTCTGGTATTTTCTTGGTGAAAGAAAGAGAAAATGTATAAAGGTATGAAATAAATTGTCTTAGGCAGAAAGGGATTCTTTTTTCTTTTTCTCAATGTGTCTTAAGACATAAAACAAAGGTTATTTAAGAAAAAAAGCTCAAGCATTTTTGTATTTATAGTCATAGCAAAATTTTGACACACATTGAATTATCAATTAGAAAATTTGAAAGAGTATCTGATTTTTGAAATTCAAAACAAACTTTCAAAATTAATCTCTTTTGTTTTTTACCCAGGAAAAAATTATCGGCCCTTTAAGGTCTGAACTCAAACTCACATTCCTTGAAAGGTTATGGTTGATGAGTCCAATCATTTGAGTGATTAGGGTCATGAAAGTATTTGAAAAGGTGTGGAAGTATTTGATGAGCTTTTTCCTAATAGTAATCACCATTTCCCTTAAGAATCTTTTCGTCTTTATCGCAAAAGAAAAAAAAAATTTTTTGAAATCTTGAAAGTTACTTATGTGGGATTTTTTATTCAAACAAATGCATAAAGAGAAATTTCAATCCAAAACATTCAATTATTTCAAAATAAGTTAGATAACTCTAGAGACACAATGTACATGTCATACATACATAGTAAAAAATAAAAAAAAGATCATCCTATCTTGATTTTTAAAACTTAACACCTCCCTCTTGATCTCAACTTCTCACATTTGACAATTGGATGGAGTCAACAACTTCTATTGTTCTATTACCTTCGAAGTCAGAATACCAGTCTTGATAAAATCTGTAACCTTTTCTTTTAACTGTCTGTATTTTTCAGTTGAGTGGCCAATTGTCCCATATGATAATCACACTTACCATTGGGATCATAACTCTTTACTGATGGATTTGATGTTACTTTTAGAAGCACATTAGTGAGATATCGACCTTCTATTAGCAAAAACAAAAAGTAAAAAATGGGGATGGGCAATTTCTCTTGATCATTCCTTGGTTCTTTGATTCTTTGTTGGTCGGGTGGTGGATTCAAATGTAAGAACAAGATCATAAATGACCATTTAAGGATGAGAGTTTGCTGAAAGCTCAAATGCTGGCTTGGTTGGCAAAGATATGGGTTTTGAGAGATATGGCTTATGGCAGGGTGATGGAGTTGATAAGCTGGATAAGGATTGTATGGGATAAAGCTATTAGGTAGATGCCTATCCATTGTGACTGTTTGCACCTCTTCTTTATTCTTTTTTGATGTACTTTTCTCTTTAACTTCTGTCGTTTATTTTAACTTAATCCCACCACTCTTGATTGTATTTTTTATAATTTCATCAAAAATCACCATGTCTGAAAAGTTTTTAGATACATTCCCAATCATTCTTCCTCAAAAGTTCGATGAAGGCATATTCACAACTATTATTTTTTTTACAGGCTCCTTTAGACATCCAATTATTAAAAGTGGATAGAGGCATCAATTCATAAAAATTTAGGCCAAAAGAAGTTTTCATTCATTCTCAAAAGTACCAAGTTTACACATCACGAACCATTCTAGGGTTAAGGCCAAAAAGTGCTAGACTTATTCTTACTCCCTCTTGTTTCGCCTAAGAAATCCAAAAATAATTGAGTATGATTATCGGGGAAGACAATCGTTTGCTTTAAAAAGTTTTTATTCATCATCCTGACCAACCTTATTGTTGCCTGTAGCACTACCTACCATCTCAGCATGGATTAAAAAAGGGTTCTCATGAATAACTAGCTTCATCTTGGCATCAAAACTCAAATATTCGGCTTTCATCAAACCATGCACCCTATGTTTCAAAGTTGTGCAGTCTTCCAAAGAATAAGCCACAACATCAAAATGGTATTCACATTGGGCATTAGGGTTATACCATTTAGGGAAAAATGGTTTGTAAGGTTCAGCAGGAATAGGAGCAATGAGGTAGTTCCCTAGGAGCAACGGGTATAACTCTGTGTAGAACATGAGTATTGGATCAATAAGGGCTTTTCCTTTAGTGTTACCAGAGTTTTTCTGTCCTATGGTTGGTTTGCTTTGTTGAAAAAGTGCTGGTATAGTTAGTCTCGAGGTGAATTAAGAAACTCTGGGTTAAAGATTGGGCTGATAAAGTGGTGATTGGATAGCATGCTGAACAAGCGATTGTGAAATGTGAAGTGGGGGACGTGAATTCAAGTGTGAAATTTTTGAAGGTTGCATGACACTTGGGGGCTTAATTCTATATGCTTGGAAAGGAGGTTAGAAGTAGTCATAATAAGGATTTAGGTATGGGTTAGGACTTGAAATAGTTGGTGATGGTTGTTTGAAGCTAGGTGACTCTTTATTAAAAATCAAACTCTTGAGCTCAGTCATTTGTGTGGCTAGTTCACCCATTCCTCTCTTGAGTTCGCCCAAACTTCGATCACTGTCAAATCATCCAATGTCTTAATATGCTCTAGAATAGTGCTAGAACTAAAAGAAATCGATTGATCTTAACTTGATGGAATCGAAAGTGACAATGATCCTTGAGGAGGAACAAACTTAACTCCACCACCACCTTTAATCATTTCTATCAATTGAGCCATTTATCGTTTCATCTCTCAAAGCTCAAGCCATAATTCCTCTTGATTCAACTCCAAAGCACTAATCCTTGCTTCCAATTGATCTCCCATTTCTGACATTCTAATTTCTACCAAGACAAACATTTTATTTCGAGACTTAGACAAAAAATTCTAGACTATTACCCTTATTGAATGAATATCACAAAAACAAAGACATACAAAGTATGTTTATGAATACATGAATATGAGAATGTCATGAAATGCATATATACTTATGACAATGGATTTTTATATGTATAAAGACCCAAATAAAAATTTTTATCAACCATGAATGTGTATGCAAAAAATGCAATGTTATGTTGCAAGAATGGTGGGATATGAAATGCAATGTATGTTCCATACGACCCTATTATTCATGAATCTATATGCATGAAATGCAATGACATATTTACATGAATGATGAAATGTATTCCTATGACTAATGCAGCATACTTGTATGGAATGCATGAACCTATCAAGTGCTTATTATATTTTTACATGAAATGCAATGCTTGTGTTATGTCATCCTAATGAACTGACACTACCTTTAAACATGTAATGAGATGGAATGTACGCACTACTTATTAAGATGCATAAGGTAGGCATGTATCATTTATCAGCAAGTGTATAACATGGGACACATGCACTGTCCATTGATGTGGATGGGATGGAATGCTCATATTATCCTATCATGATGTGCATGGGATGGGATACATGTATTATTTCATCATGATGCATGAAATGCGAAAGATGAAACAAAATATGAAAAAAAAAATTTGAAAAGGAAAAACAAAAGAACTAGGACTTGAAAATTAATTTTATTCGGTCAATAAACAAAGAATTCTTTAAAAAAAAAACTTTAATTTTTTTTTAAAAACTTTTTATTTTGTTTTTTTTTTTTTTTTTTTGCTTGTTGGATTAATGCTAAAAATAATTCATTGTATTCTAAAATATTTTATGAAAATGTAAATTTTGGATAACTACCAAAGTAATGAAATACATGTAAAAAAAAAAATCTTCAAGAAAATGCTATTCTCTTATTTCTACCAAAGGGCAATGCTCTATCGAAGGTCGGTCCCCTAAGGTTCACTGTATGCTGAGTGAAAATTTGTTCATCTAAAGGTTCTCAAATTGTTCCTCACTGACATTCACACTGGACTAGTAAGAAACCTCGATCCTTACCCATTATAGGCTATGAACGAAAAGGGTTCAATCTGAGTGGAAGTGTTTTGCTAGCAAATACGGAGATTATCATCTCACGAGAGCATAGCTACTTCACTTCCTCCTAAAAGGGATGGAGTCCGGTATAAAGCTCATACATGCGAGTGAATATGCAAAGTGTGTGTAAAGCAATGTATTAATCCAAATAAATAAATCAAAAGAACAAAATCAAAATAATAACTATCATGCAATTTATTCTGTTTATTAACTTGTATATATATATTTTTTAAAAAATTAAAACAAAGGGATTTAAACTAAATATTAAATAAAACCAATTAAATCCAACCATTACTAATAGCGCATAATTAAAATTTTGGCCTGACTCTCAAATGTCCCTAGTGGAGTCGCCAAGCTATCCTAATGATTTTTGGACCGCCAGACGTAAGGTGTTTTAAAATCGAGAAAAATAAAACGGAGTCACCACCAATCTTTGTTAGGGTATGATTGGCCACCCAAAAGTTTATCTTTTTAATAAAACTATAAAAACGGGTTTAAAGTTTATCAAAAAGATAAATTTTAGTCTACGAAAAATCAGGTTGGGTTCGAGAGTCAGTTACAACGCCCATAAATTGGTACCATTTAATTATACGTTATTTTTTATATTGGATAAAAATAGTTTTGACTTAAAATTTAATACTAATTCCCTTCATTTTAAAAAATATTTTTACTAAAATTTTTATTTAAAAATATTAAGAAAATCTTTAAGTTAAAGAATTATCTTAAAATTTTCTAACATCTAAGCAGAATTTAAAATAACTCTTTTCACTTAAGATTTAACTCAACAATCCTTAAAATGAAATAACACTCTTTATAGAAAATTGTTGATGACTCTCCAACATCTAGGCTGAGTACCAAGAATTATTTCTTTCGAAATGTTACTTTTATTTTATTTTGCAATATCACAATTTTTTTAAAAAAGTATTATTCTTTTTTATTATAAAATATTTTATCACCAAGTAGTAAATAAAAATTAAAAACAGAATAGTGCAAATAATTACTGATAATAACATGCTAACATATGTATGCTAATGAATGTCATATAAAATGAAATGCAATTTAAAAGTTGGATTCTTAAGTATAATGAGACCACCACGACTCTCTAACATCTAGACAGAGCTTAGGTGCAACTGTTTATATTTAAAATCCCAATTTACTGTCATACTTTTTATTTATTAATCTTATTATTAATGTGAATTAGGAAATCATGTGAAAAGACTTAACGAAGTAAAATTTCCTAAATATCTCATCATCTAGGTGGCATTCGAGAATAAATTGCTTCAAATGAAATTTTCACACGTGTCCTTAGGATTTTTATGAGGTTTTGAGTAAGGGCTTGAGTAAAGGTTTTGAAGGTTTGGTTTTAAGGTTTAGAGGGTTTTAAGGCTTGAATTTTAGGATATGGAAGGTTTAGGGTTTTGATTTTAGAGTTTGGAGATTTTAGGGTTTGGGTTTTTTGGTTTAGGAAGGGTTTGGATTTAAGGGATTTTAGATTTTTAGGGGTTTCGAATTTTAAAAGTTTAGGTGCGACTGTTTATATTTAAAATCCCAATTTAAATCTAGACAAAGCTTAGGTGCGACTATTTATATTTAAAATCTCAATTTACTGTCATACTTTTTATTTATTAATCTTATTATTAATGTGAATTAAGAAATCATGTGAAAAGACTTAACGAAGTAAAATTTCCTAAATATCTCATCATCTAGGCGGCATTCGAGAATAAATTGCTTCAAATGGAATTTTCACACGTGTCCTTAGGATTGTTATGAGATTTTGAGTAGGGGCTTAAGTAAAGGTTTTGAAGGTTTGGTTTTAAAGTTTAGAGGGTTTTAAGGCTTGAATTTTAGGATATGGAAGGTTTAGGGTTTTGATTTTAGAGTTTGGAGATTTTAGGGTTTGGGTTTTGTGGTTTGGGGTTTTGATTTAAGGGTTTGGATTTTAGGGATTTTGGATTTTGGGGTTTGGATTTTAGGGGTTTTGGATTTTAGGGGTTTGGATTTAAGGGATTTTAGATTTTTAGGGGTTTCGAATTTTAAGAGTTTTAGAAACTTATGGTTTTGGTTTTAAAAATTGAGGTTTCATTTTTAAGAAAATATGAACATCTCTAAAAATCTCTAACATCTAGGCAGATTTTCAGAGCAAGTTCGATTTTAGTGATTTTTGAAATTTAATCAATAATTTCTCATATATCTCTTTTTATGAAAATTTAATAATAATAACTCCCCAACATCTAGGCGGAATTATTTTGAGAAAAATATTTTTATTCCCTCCAGGCAGAAAAAATAATAAAATATAATTATTTTTTGAGCATTTTTAATATATATTTTTAATTATTACTTGTTTTTAATTTTATTATTATTAAAATAATTAAACATTTATCATAACAAATTTAAGAACTTATCATGCATAAATATAAAAAATTTACTTAAAATAACAAAAATAATAATATATAAAAAATTTAAAAAAAAATTTTTTTTACCTGAACCGGACCGGTCAACGGTTCGACCAAAGTTGGATAAATCAGTTTAGCGGTTTAATCTGCAATTCGGGTGGAAGTCTACAATTCGATCTGATTCAATTGGACCGGTCACCAGTTGTTGGAAGAGCGGGTTAACAAGTCAGGTTATGCGGATCTCGGGTCGGATTTGGGTCAACGCACGGATCTTCCTTAGCCGAAACGACGTCGTTTTGGACTGTAGCCTTCTATATAAAACCAAAAAAAAATTTTTTGGTCATTCTTCTCCTATTTCAAAAAAAAAAAAAAAGGGAAAGAGAGCTCTAGGGCTCTCACCGTCCGGTCGCTAGACCACCGCACCGACAGTTGCCTGGGTCACCACAGGCGGTCGCTGCCGGTGGTTTTCGATCGTCGAAAAACATAAAAATTATTCTGGCAACTCTCTTCAACGCCCTTTTTCTAGATCTAGCTTTCTTTTTGCCAGAAACGACCTCGATCGTCGTAGATCAGGGCTTGAAGTTTTCTGCCTTCTTTTTTTTTTCTTTTTTTTTTAGACTAAAATTGATCTGTTTTCTTTATTTTTGTAGGGAGCTCGGCACTGAGGTTCCTCCCTATGGGGAGGACTGTGTCTTTTTTTTTTTGTTTCTGTTTTTATGTTTCTGTTTTCGTGGTTGGTGTGGGTTGAAGGGTTTTTTTTTTTGTGTGTCTGGGTGTCTGAAAGGGTGTTGTGGGAAGTATGTTTGAAGGTTTTTAAGATCTGTCCGAAGGTTTTCGAGAAGGGATGTCCGAGAAAAAGGTTGAAGGGGAAGAGACTGTGGGTTTTAAAGAGCTTTAAATAAGGGGATAGATGGTCGTAGGCGTGGTAGGGAGGCTGGACAAGGGGCTGGTCAGGGGCGGCAGCAACGACGTACACCAACCACCCTTCTTTCTATTTTTTTTCCTATTTTCTCTTTCTTTTTTTAATAATAAATAATTATTTTTTTAAAAAAATTTATTTATTTATTTATTTTATTATTATTATTATTATTATTATTATTATTAGTAAACCCGGACAAAACCAGTGTCTACAGAGGTTAAAGAATTCTCTGATTGCATAATTAATCTTGAAGTGATGATGACTGAAAATGATAATGGGGAACAACCTGTGTTGTCTTTACATATTATGCAAGGTACATCAGGTTTCAGACTATGAGGATATAAGGGGGAACTTAAGAATCATAAACTGGTGATACTAGTTGACTCTGGTAGTACTCACAATTTCATAGTCATTTCATTGATTAAAGCATTAGGAATACCTATTAAACAAAACCATCAAGTGGGGGTAACCATATCGAATGGTGAAAGCGTGAAAACTGCAGGATTATGTCAAAGTTATAGTGGTCCTGTTTGGGGTCTATATTTACAACTGATTTCATGGCTTTAGCCTTATTCTTAAAGTGCAATGGTTGAAAACCTTGGGGCTAATAGTATGGGATTTTTTTGCTTTGACCATGCAATTTCCTTATCAAGGTAGTTTGAAGAAACTACAAGGTACACAACTTGGTATGCTATATTTGGCCAAAGAAAAACAAACTATGAAGCTTTTGTAGGCATTGACTGTCAGTCAGAAAGCTCATTCTTGTTCTTTATTATTCAATATCAATAGTCAGATCTAGGTAAATGTTATCACTAAGGTAATAGGTAACCAATCCCTTGATAATGTTGCCTTTGAGCAAATGTTAGAAGAGAACGCTGATCTGTTTGAGACTCCATAAGGACTACTTTCTTACAGACCTCTTATGAATAAGAGTCAACCAATTAAGATTAAACCCTACATATACCCTGCCATATAAAAACATGAGATTAACAAAACGATTAAATAAATGCTGGATTCTGGTATTACTAGGCACAATTATAGCTTTTCTACTCCTCCAATTATTATGGTGAAAAAGAAAGATGGATCGTGGAGACTCTATGTTGATTACAAGCAACTGAATCATCTCACTATTAAAGCTAAGTTTCATGTTCCCCTGGTGGAGGAATTACTAGATGAGTTATATGGTGCAAAAAATTTTCTAAACTAGATTTAAGGTTTGGTTATCATCAAATTGAGATGCAGGAGGCAGATGTTTACAAAACTGCCTTTAGAACTAATAAATGCTACTATGAATTTCTAGTCATGCCTTTGGCCTTACCAATGCACCTTCAACCTTTCAAAGCCTTATGAACTGTCTTTTTAAAACTCACTTGAGGAATTTTGTATTAGTATTCTTTGGTGATATTCTCATATTTTCTACTGGTATGTGTAGTCACTTAAAACATATGAGAATGGTTTTTAAGATTCTGAAAACTAACCAATTGTTCCTTAAAAGGAGTAAGTATGTCTTTGGTGCTATAAAAGTTGAATATTTGGGGCATGTTATTTCTCATAAAAGAGTTGAAATGGATAAATAAAAAGTTTGGGTATTTTGAATTGGCTTCAACATCAAAGCATCAAAAAACTGAACAGGTTCTTTGGACTCATAGGGTATTACAAGAGGTTTATTAAAGGGTATGGATTACCGGCTAAGCTGTTGACAGAGTTACTTAAGAAAGATGCTTTTAAGTGAAACGAATCAGCATAAGAGTCTTTCAATAAGCTACAGATCGTTATGACCATAGTTCTAGTTTTAGCCCTCCCTAATTTCAACAAAGTGTTCATGGTTAAGAGTAATGCTTCTAGCTTGGCGGTAAGACTTGTATTAACTTAGGAAGGAAGGTCTATTGCATACTTTAGCAAAGCATTATCAACTAAGCACCAGATTCTTTCTGTGTATGAGAAAGAAATGACGGTTGTGATTATGGAAGTTAAGAAGTGGAATGTATACTTATCTGGTAGGCATTTTATTATCAAGACTGATCACCAAAATTAAAATTTCTACTCACTAAACAAGCAATAACTCTTGCATAATAGCTCTAGATGGCAAAAATGATAGGGTATGATTATGAAGTTGTGTATAGAAAAGAAGCATTTAATATAGTGGCTGATACTTTATCAAAAAGACCTGAGTTTATGTCAACTCGATAATGGTAGTTTCGATTATGAACATTGACTTATTGAGTAAAATTTAGGATTTCTTGGAAGCAGGACTAAAGATTGCAAAAGGTAGAGCGAAACCAAAATCTCATCCAAATAATTGAACTTTAATTTGTCCCATTAAGGTCATTAAAGTTTATTAAGTGCATCAAATTTGGTCACTTAGTATATTTTATCCATATTATTTGACAGAAAAATAAGGTGACTACCATGTCATGCCACATCATCCCTCACATCAACTAACTAAACTCTTATAAATTAAAACATACAATGGGATAATTAATTTTACTAATTAAAATATAATTTTTGAACGAACAAATCACGCCATATACGTCTGGTGCATTAAAGAAGCTGGGCAAAGCCTTGAAACGTAGTTCCACCCAATGCATTTTTGGGTTCCCTTCATTTGCTTCCCATAAGTTTTCCATTATCTCTTTTGCCTCGCCAAGACTCCAATCTTTCATTGCCTTTGCTGCTAAAGGCTATAAAGTGAAAACTGACAAGGTACTTCTTAATATCGTCTCTTTGGTTCCTTAGACTGCAAAAGAAAGATTCAAATTTTGAAGCATTAGTTTTTTGTTGTTATTTCAAACAATATGGGAATTTGGTTGCTATATTAAGTTAAACTTCATCCAAAAGATTCCATTTTTTTAGTAGTAATTTTAGAATTCAAAAAAGTTGGAAATTTTATAAGCAAATTCGGTTATTTGCATCAATCAATGAAGGTTACGGAGTTTTAAAATGGAAGCAAGCAAAATCTTCAGTGAGTATCAAACTCCCATAGTTCATGGTAAATTCAGTTAAGTCAAAATATGGAGGTTAAGTTTCACGTAGGCCCGAAAATAATTTAAAACCTTAAAATTCAAAGCTTTTATTTTCACACTTTTGTCTAGTAATTAATAAAAGTCTTATTCTTATATTGTTAATTACTTCCATGCAACGTTTTTTTTATGAATTTTCAAGTAATTTTTTTTTATTAACTTTTTCCTTTGTGGTGCTTTGAGTAGGTGGACACATGAGCCCAGTTGTGACATTTGGTCTCTTTTTGCAAAAATGTTCTTTCCGATTAGAGCCATTTTCTAAATTGTAATGCAATGCCTTGGCGCAATATTTTGTGCAAGGATTGTGGATATAGGACGATGGTCGGAGTGGTGTAAGAAAGTGGTGATGATTGTTTGGTGACAATCATTTTTTTTTTTTTGGGAAAGGTAGTGAGAAAAAACAAACATAGATTTTTGCTATTTATTGAGGTTTAATTAACTGATATGCTGACGATGTGGCATTGAAATGGTGCCCACGTTATTTTTATGCCAAATAATTTGGATGGTATTTGTCAAATGACCAATTTTGATACACTAAATAAATTTTAGTGATTTTAATGAGACAAATTAAAGTTTAGTGATTTGGATGGGATTTTGGTCAAATTTCAGTAACCATAAGTAAAATTCACTCCAAAAACTTATTGGTGAAGTGCAATATAATGTGTCTATTAGCTCTAAATACACTTGGCATGGAGGCTAATTGAAGAGAAAAGGAAAATTGGTTGTAAGATTAGTACCAGCTTGGAGATAGGAACTTTTGCAATATTATCATAGCAGTCCAATTAGTGGACATTTTAGGGTTCATGTTACAATGAATAGAATTGGCAATGTTGTGTTCCTAAAAGGATTAAAAAAATTATGTAAGGAGGTTGGTTCAAGAATGTACTGTATGTTAACAGTGCAAATATCACAATTGAGCAACACCAGGTCTTCTCCAACCACTTCCTATACCTGACAGAATTTGGTATGACATTTCTATGGATTTTATTGAAGGTCTACCTATATCATAGAGCAAGGATACTATATTGGTGGTTGTGGAAAGGTTGACCAAATGTGCTCATTTTGTGGCCTTTTCTCATCCTTTCACTACTTTGTCAGTAGCTCAAGCGTTTATGGATAATATATTCAAGTTACATGGGATGTCTAATTCCATTGTCTCAGATAAGGATAAAATTTGCATGAGTAGATTCTGCTAGGAGTTATTCAAAATGCATGCAACTTCTTTCAACATGTCTATAACTTATCATCCTCAATCTGATGGATTGACAGATATAGTTAATAAATGTTTAAATACATACTTACGATGCATGGTGATTGAGACACCAAAAGAATGGAATAAATGGCTGCCATTAGTAGAATGGTGGTATAAATACCAACCATCACTCTACTCTAAAAACCTCTCCTTATGAGGTAGTATATGGACAACTTCCTCTACTACATCTGCCTTACTTGGTAGGAGATTTTTTGGTAGAAGTGAAGGACAAAAGCTTACAAGCCAGGGAAGTTGCCATTCTAATGATGAAGTTTTATTTATCCAGAGCACACACAATGATGAAAAACATGGCTGACAAAAAAAAAAGTGATAAAGAGTTTATGGTAGGAGATGTGGTATATGTTAAGTTTATTGCCAAATTTTTTGGACCTTACAGTGTCTTAAAAAGGATAGGTCAAGTGGCTTAAAGCCTGTAATTACCTATTGGTTCTGAAATCCATCATATATTTCATGGTTTACAGCCAAAGAAACATGTAGACAGTTCCATGGTCCAATCTAATTTGCCTATTATTGGTGAAGATGGAACAATGGTGAAAGAACCTATTAAGATTCTAGACAGGAGAATGGTTAAAAGGGATAACAAAGCTGTCACTGAAGTACTGGTGGAGTAGACTAATTCTTTTCTAGAAGATGCTATTTGGGAAAGCTTGTATGAGTTACAACAAAAGTATCCTGCCTTAGAACATTTGAGGACAATGATCTTCTTCATACAGGGAATATTGTTGTGGGCTTAAAAGATTGAACTACAATTGGTTTTATTTACTATTGTTGTTGGACCTATTTTACAGGTCTTTTTTTAGTTTTTGTAAGGCCTATGTTTAATAGAGCCTGTTTTCCTTATGAATTTTTTTTTTCCGGTTATGAGAAAAGAGAGAGAATGTAGAACTAGTATTTGAGATTTTCAGATTTAGTTGAAGCTTGTTAGCTTACAATATTAAAAGGAGAAGGGATATATGGTACAAATTAATGGAATAGAATTATTTTTTTCTCTCTCCTAAGCATTCTGTGTTCTTCATTCTTTAAATTTTCTTTTTCTTATGAGAGAGCTATCTTGCTCTGTATTTAAATCCTTCAAATTAAATAATTCTCATGAATCCAGATCTATAATAATCTGACTTCAAAAAGCAAACAATCATCAAAATTATTTGAATTTTTCAATCACCACCTTACATTCATGCATGATTCTTGAAATTTTGAAAATCAAGGTTATTCCTACTATGATATTGTTTCCATTTTCCTATAACTAGTTGCCAATTAATAGTTTTAAAGTTTTTTTTTTCTATTTTGTTTTGCTTCTTTATTTTCCCTAAAAGTCTTATTGCTTGCTTCTTTATTTTGCCAGAAAATCTTATTGCCCTAGCCTCCAATTTCGTCGCCTCTTCTTAAATCCATCGTTTCCAAACTACACAAAGAAGTGGAAACAACTAGCCAGCTTTCTCTTGGCAATGTAGGAGAAACCTCAATTTTTTTAACCAAACTATTATAATTTAAAAACTTATTTCCAAAATTATTGTACTTTTAAACTTATTTTTCAATGTCTTTTACTTTTTGCCAAGTCGTTGTCATGTCATATTTAAACTATATAATCACTTCGTAAGCCCTTCTTGTATCCTGATTCTATCCTTCCCTTCTATATATTGCTTATTTCCTAAAACTCCACTCGTGTATCTTGATTTCATCCCTTCTCTATATGTTACTTCTTTCTCATTTTATGGTACTGTATTTTTTTTCTCAAACTTCTTAAAAACCATCTCATATCATTCAAAAACTATCATATATCAATGTGTGTAAAAGAAATGAATATAGTATATTAATTATTTTTGTACAAATATAGAATATTAAATTTAATCTGAGAAATGACCAAAAGATTTTACTTTAAGAAACAGTTAATGGATGTTTTGTAACAATGAAGCAAAGATTAAGGTTTCAAACTATATTAGAAAGTGGAATCAACTAGCTAGCCATATCTTGGCAGTGTAAGAGAAACCAAAGTTTTTTGTACCAAACCATTGCACTCTATAGTCACTCCTAAAGCCCTACTCCTGTATCCTGATTTCATCATTCTTTTCTATATATTGCTTCTTTCCTAAAACCCCGCTCTTTAATCTTGATTGCATCATTCCCCTCTATATGTTGCTTCTTTCTTATTTTATGGTATTGCATATTTTTCTCAAACTTATTCAAAAACCATCATATATCATTCAAAAACTATCATATATGAATGTGTGTGAAAGAAATGAATATAGTATATTAATTACTTTTGTTAAAATATAGAATATTAAATTTACTTTGAGAAATGACAAAAATTTTACTTTGACATGGATGTTTTGTAACTATGGAGCAAAGATTAGGGTTTTAAGAAAACTTGTTAGATTACACAAAAATACAATAATTTTTTATTTTCTATTATTATGTTAAGATGAAATTAGCAATAATAATTTTCGATTTTACTATTATTGGTGAAATTTACAAACTCTCCGTCTTCTACAAACTTAACTTCCAAAACCATTCCTCAAGTTTTTTTCCTTTTTCAATGAGAGATTAATTAACAATTCTTCCAAGCTTGCTTTAATTCTTCAGCTCTTGTTTATAGCAATTGAGCAAAATCCTTTATGAATTCACTATTAGAATGATTTTCAAAATAAAGAAAGATTAATTAATTAATTAATATACTTAATCAAAGAGTTCAGAAACAAAGTTAAAACAAAGCAAAATTGAGTTTTGTTTAAAGGAAGTTGACTACCCTGTCTTGAAAAGCATTCGGTTTTAGAAATATTCTTGGGCAATCGGATGCCTAGATGAGAGTCAACTGTTTTCATTCAAAAGCGTATTCTGTTAGAAAAATACACTTAGGCAGTCGGATGGCCGATTTGGCATCCAATTGCCTTAGTTCAAAAGTTATAATTTCCTAAAATGTGAAAATTGGTTTCTATTAGAATGAGTTGTAATTGTTCAAGAAGTAATCTTTCACTTTGAAAGATGAATAATTACAGATATAATTATTCAAAGAGATGAGTTCTTGATTAAATGAGATGATTGTTCCATGAAACAATTCAGTCAAAGGCTACAACCTTTGAATCCATTCTCTATAAATAGATATGCTTCGAACACATTTTGAGAGATAATAAAAAATATTTTGACATTGTTCTCTTTTTTCTTCAATTATCTCTCAAAATAGAAGCATGTGTCTTAGACATTATTTCTGCAAAAAATCATGTTCAAAGCAAAGTATTTCTACCTCACATGAAAAGGTCTTTAGTAGTTTAAAATCACAAGTATAAGGTGATCTCAAATAAAACTTTATTATATTTAAGAGACATTTCGATTATCTCTTTTGTATACCATAATTGATAGAGATAAAATAAACTTTAAAAAAAGTGATATTTATAACACGTCTTGAAGTCATTTTATTTGTTCTTTGATTGGTTCAACACGAGGCTGGAAAGTGAATACTACAACCTTTCTCAAGTGAAAGATCATCATCAAAATAAGTTTGTTGTATTAGCAAGTCTTGTATCTAACATTAATCATGCAAATTAAAAGTAGAAAAAAGAGATTGAAGGACTATAAGGATAGGACAAGGAAGCATCTATGGTAAACTCAAATTGATTTTCTCCATTATCATGTCTGAAGATGAAAAATGAAAAAGAGAACCCAAAAAGAGAGAAAAAAAAGTACAGTACAATAAGAGAAAGATGGATAGAAAGAAAAAGAAAGGGAGCAAACAAAATGAATGGGATGACACGGGAATAAGTACTAGAGATTAAAAAATAAATTTAAAAGTACAATAAATTGGGAAATAAGTTTTTAAATTGCACTGGTTTGAGAAAAAACTCAAAGAAATCAATTGCAGATATAAGTACCAATCCTGGTCAGCTACACGTTGATTAAAACCTTTGTTAAGGTCGAATCATAGTAAATTTATCGTAACAATATCTTTCATTTTCCTTCAAAATAATTTTTTATATTTATTCGAAATAATTTAATAATTAATTTATTAATCAAATTAAATTAATTCAATCAATTAATTTAATTAAAACAAAAATATAAACACTCCTATAATTAACATCGAATCATAGTAAACTTTTTATAATCAAATGTTTTATTTTTTGTTTTTTCTTTTTTTTAAAAATTTTTCACTTGCTAGAAATCGTTATAGTTAGATTAAGAATTGTCATAGAGCATTTAATTTACTTCATCCTTTAATTTGTTTAATATTTTTGCCCTTTTAAAGTAAAGAAGATAGTGTTTATTTATTTATTTATTTATTTATTATTATTATTATTATTATTATTAGGACTATTATTTTTTATTGCGCCGTGAAGACAACAAAATGGTTTACTCCATTGTTGGAATATATAATTTCTTCCTCATTCCAATAAATAATACTGCATAAATGTACGTGCATGCACAATAACCTAAAAATACAACCTTTTTCTCATTGATTGAAGAAAATGGGTCACGTGAAAAGGTAATTTTTGGCCTTGTTTGCATAGTCCATGGGAAGAGATTTTCTTGAAGTTGTAAAAAAGTTAAATGTGAACTGGACTTTCTTATCATCAAAGTAACAACACCATCTTATTTTTAACACACGGTGATTGACTTAGTAAGATTGTATCGTCAACAAATGTGATTTGGATTAAATTTTATTAATAATTTGTATTTTGATGTTATGGTGAGAAGGATCAATCTTATATAATAAGATTAAAATAATTTATTTATCGAAATCTAAAATTTAATTAAGTTAATTTATATAATTATCTTAAAAATACTATTTAATAAATTTAAAATTTAGAATTAATATTTATCATTTTTTTTATGTTTAGACTATGAATTTCTTTTTGTAAAAAAAAAAAACCTCTCATAAGTTTATTTTATCCGCATAAAAAAATTAACAACGCCACCTTTATTATTAATTACCAAGGAAAAACTAATTAATAAAGAGAGCCTAATTAGAAAACTTAGGGTTGTGGAATTCATGGGGAAGAGAAGAAAATGGCCGTAGCTAAGCTGACATTCTTCTAGTACGAAGACATTGTTTTAGTGATGAAGCTGGACACGCTTCAGTCAAGGCCATTGATATCGAAAGCCTAGATATAAATTTCCATGAAATAATGACTTAATTTGCAAGAAAATTAAATCTTAGATTTTCTATTCCTAGGTTTTACAAAGATTTTGGCTACATGCATCCCTTCCAAATCAAACTCATCTTAAGCTAAATTTCAATAACTGTAATAGTATTTTCTTTTTCCCTGATATGAATAATTTATATTATCGCTGTTAGAGTGGGTAATTAGAAGGTAATTCAATTGGCAAAGAGTGGGTAATTAAAATCAAAACCTAGCTAGGTGGGCTAACATAATTTTGCCAACACTGTCAATAATGATAAAATGATTTGTGTTAAATATAAGAAAAATACACTTACAAATAAATTACTTATTAATAATTTGTAATCCACATGTGACCACATGCATTTGAAAGGTTGCCAGGTTGAGGTGTAATGCCCTTCTCTGCAAGTAAGTCAGATAAGTAGTATAGAATAGATGGATTAGGAGGACTTCAAGAGTAATTAAAAATTAAAAACATAAATAAAATTAAAAGCAAAATGATAAAATTCAATCGAAATTGAAATATTTTACACAAAATTCTATATTGACTTTGAATATCTAATAAATTTGACCTTAATTTAATATTGTTGACTATCTCATTGATATATAACTAGTTTTAAATCTGTGTGACGCACGAAAATATATTTATATATCAATAAATCTATATAAATATAAATTTTCTTAAATGATAATATAAGTTATGAAATTTATGAACAACTCATAACTTATATAATCATTTTTATTTAAATTTATATATTTTAATGTAATAAATAAATAAATTATATATTGAATATACTTATGCAACTATCATCAGTTCTAAAAGAACTCAAACTATAATTTATTAAATCCAAATAATCTTTAAATAAAAGACAATAATGTTTTTGATTTCAAGAAATTAAAAATTTCATCTTTAAAATCAATCTTACATACAAATTTTTTTCATGGAAGACTCCTCCATAAGTTGTTGTTGAAGTAAAGATGCAGCAATTGATTCTTCAATATTTCTTGTTATGTTTGAAGTATGTGTTATTTTACCGGATGAGTCAATAGATTTCACATATGGAAGTGAAAAGATAGATAAAATAATAATATGTAATTTGATAACAATTGAATTATAATTCAGACTATATAACTTTATAACAAACATAATCATTATAATAAGTTTATACATACATTTCTAATAATTTTTTATATTCAAGCTAAGGATCAAAATATTATACCTTTTTCACATGACATATAGTATCAACCAAGACTGGTATCAACTTTCATGATAATGACTCTATTAGTAAAAGATTTTCCCTATATATACCCAATCATCTTTAAATCAATCATCAATAAAAAATATTAAAAAAAGAAAGCTAATATCATAGTTAAAGAAATATAAAATATAAGTATAAAAAAAAAAATAACATTTGAGCAGTGCAGATCAAGAAATGATACTAAGTGAAAATTAGAAGAAAAATTGAAGTAGAGTTGAGTAGTGATAAAAAAATATAAAGTTAGTGAAAAGTGGTTAAAGATACATTATGCTTAACCTAGAGCTACTAATACAAAAGGTGTGTTACAAGTTAATTAATAAGATAATTTTAAATTTATGATAGTTAGTATTGAAATAATAAAAATTGTGAGTGAAAAATGGTCTAAATATGACAAGTTCATTGATATTGAAATATTTTATTCTACCATTAACATTTAGAGATCTCTTAATTTAGAATAATAAAACAAAATAAATTTATTGTATTTAATAATGAAAATAAAACAAATTAAATTTTAATTAAATTAACTTACATTAATATCTAGATTTTAAAATTATAAAACATTACAAATGAAATCAAATGAAATCCAAGTGCATTAATATTTTACCAAATGAAATCAAACGTGCATTAATATTTTACCAAATGAAATTCAATTAAATCATATTTAATGAAATATAAATCTATCAATCAAATATAAATTAATAAAATATTTTATTCCATTAATTTAATTATGGAGAATTAATTTGATATATTTGCTTTCTATAGTTACATATAAAATATATTAATTATTCAAATGGATACTATATTTAATCAAATATAAATGTATTAAATAATTAATTAGTGAATCAATTATTTTATAATTATAATTGTAGCGTTTATTAAATTATTAATTATATATTGATTGATTTAATTTGTCAAATTAAGAAAATTTTAAAATTTAATATTTTTAATATGAATTGAATTGAGTGTGATTTAAAGTTAATAATTAAAGCATAAATATAGTCAATTGATAAGATAATTTTAAATTATGAAAGTTAATATTGAAATAATAAAATTATGAGTGAATAATGGGTCTAACAATGGCAAGTTGATTGATATTAAAATATTTTATTCTATCATTAACATTTAGAGATCACTTAATTTAGAACAATAAAATAAAATAAATTTATTATATTTAATAATGACAATAAAACAGATTAAATTTTAATTAAATCAACGTGCATTGATATCAAATAATAAAATTTTGAAACGTTACAAATGAAAACAAATGAAATCAACGTGCATTAATATTTTATCAAATGAAATTAAATGAAATCATATTTAATAAAATATAAATGTATCAATCAAATATAAATTAATAAAATATTTTATTCCATTAATTTAATTATGGAGAATTAATTTGATATATTTGCTTTATATATTTACACATGAAATACATCAATTACTCAAATGGATATTATAATTAATCAAATATAAATGTATCAAATAATTAATTAGAGAATCAACTATTTTATAATTGTAATTGTTGTATTTATTAATTATATATTGATTGATTTAATTTATCAAATTATATTTTTTAAAAAATTTTAATACTTTTAATATGAATTAAATTGAAAGTGATTTAAAATCAACAATAAAAACATAAATATAATCAATTTAGTTTTTTGAATTATATTTGCTTTATATATTTACGCATGAAAGATATCAATTACTAGATACTGTATTTAATTAAATATAAATGTATCAAATAATTGATTAAAGAATTAACTATTTCATAATTGTAATTGTAGTATTTATTAATTTATTAGTTATATATTGATTGATTTAATTTGTCAAATTAAGAAATTTTTAAAATTTTAATACTTTTAACATGAATTGAATTTAGAGTGATTTAAAGTTAATAATAAAAACATAAATATAAATCAATTTAGTTTTTTGAATTATTTTTAAATTAAAAATGTATTAAATAAAATTCATTTATTAGATGTCAAGTGACAATTTTTAAGATCGTCCACATGTCAACATTTTAAGCTTCCATATAGAATTTTTTCCATTTTTGCCAAAAGCTTTGGCTTTTATATATTATATAAGATTCCTAAAACCAAACAAATTTCCCAAAACCTAAAATTCATGCTATTTTTATTATTAATTAGGGTTCGATAAAAAATAACCATCTCATACACCATAATGCTACGTAAAGGGAAGATAACTCTATCTAAACATAAACTCATCCTACATTTCTTATGATTTGAAATGAATGACTCGACATTATAATTTCAAGTTATTAACTTTGGATATAATGTAGTAGTATCCTTTGAATAACTTCATCATATATGCTGGCTTGCTAGGAGATAGCTTATCTTAGATTAATCTTGCTATTTTCAATCTTACATTATGTTTGGATTAAGGGGAAAGGAAAAAAAGGAGAGGAAAATAAAGGAAAGTAAAAGAAATAGAAAAACCTTTCATTTGTTTGGATAAACTTATAATTTAAAGGAAAGGAAAGAGGTGAAAACTCAATAACATTTTGTTTTCTTTCTAATTTTCACTTTATTAATACCCCAATTTCAGGGAAAAACTAAGGAAAGGAAAGTTGAAAAAATTTTATTTTTATAAAAAGACTATTATATCCATCCTTTTATTAATATTAAAAACCTAGTCAAAATTTTATATAAATACATCGCCAAAGTGATAGTGTGTTGAAATTTTGGCAATGGTTAAAAAATCCATTAATGTATGTTTGTAAAAACATCTTTATGTTTCACTTGATTAAAAACTACTAATATAGCAGCAATTGTGAGGTCATACAAGATAACAAACATATCATGATCTATGAGTGCTTTAAAATCACAGACAATGAAAGGTTATAATTGAAAACAATTATTATAATGAATCATTTCTTTTCTTTTTCACTCTTTATCCAAGCAATGGGTATTAGAATTCTTTTCCTTTCCTTTTCTTTATTAATTTTAATTATCCAAACAAAGGGTACATATATCTTTTCCTTTCCTTTAAAAAAATTTATTTTCCTTTCCTTTCCTTTTTGTTCCTTTATAAATATTTATCCAAACATTACCTTAGATTATATAGGAGAAAAATTTTCATGAAACAATTGCTCATATATTATCAGCACCATTTTTACAAAGTAACATAGCAATACACGATGGCGGATCTAAGATTTCAAATTAGAGGTGGCAAAATTAAATAACAACAGTAATTTAAAAATTTTTACTTAACATATAATATGTTGTTATTTTATCAAAAATTATAAAAATTTTAAGTAAAATATGACATTCTATAATGTAACCATAAACAAGGTATATAAAAAATTTAAGTATTGAAATAAAAAATGTATAACTATTTAAAATAGAAAAAACTCAAATAATTTTGTTTAAAATTGCGCACGATGATCTTTCATAAAAAAAAATCATTAAACTAAAAAGTTTTAGCAAATTTTCTCTCAATATAGATAACAAGATTAAGATTTTCCTAATAAATATTAATAATTTTCTCAAATTTAAAATTAAAATAATTTGTAATTTATTATTAATGGCTTCAAAATCAAAAGACAAAGATGTAGTAGTTTTATCATGAAATAAGTTATAATCTCCCTTTATACCGTCCTTATAATTAGCCCTCTAAAAAGACAAGAATACACCTTCATTTTTAATAACTATATCAACTTGGTGCTAGGTTTAAAATTTTAAGGAATAAGATTTGTGTCTCTGACTATTCTATTAATCTTATCCTTTTTTAAAAATTTCTTTGAATAGTTTTGACTTTTAACATGAGTCATATTTAATAAATACATTTATTTTTTAAATTTTTAATGAGAACTAAACTATAAATATTAATACATTTTACAAATTAGTTAGAATTTGAGAATTAATTTTTTTTCTTAAAAGTTTTTTATTTTCGAAATTACAAGTACAAATTATAATTTTAATTAAGTATTAAATAACTGAATAAGTAAACAAATTAGAATATAACTAGACAAATCCAACATAATATGGAAATAAGTCCACATACAATAAAATTTGAACTTAAAATCTTAAAGTTCTAAACATTTATAATCACAAAGAATAATTTTTCTTTTTTAGGGAATTGTTTTTAAATTTTAAAAGAAACCCTTATAAATTATATGCATCAATATGTAGTAAAGGGCTCTAAAAATGTTAACCACTTATTGTAGACATCGATTTTGTTCGGGTCTACTATTCCATTTTAAGTATATTAATACTAATAATAATAATTAAATATATATATATTAATTAAAAATTAAAAAAAGAAATAAGACAAAAGTCAAGGGGTTGGTACGGTATCGAACTAGCCCCAACCAACCCTCGACCAACTACCCGACCAGCCCCTATCTACCCACGCTCACCAGCCACCTACAGTAACCCTACAGCCACCCTACAACCCCTAATTGAAGCTCTTTAAAATCCTCATCAATTTTTCCCTTCAAAAAAAAAAATCTCGCTGAAAGAAAACACTTCAACCCTCTGCAACCACCTTTTCAAAAAAAAAAAAAAAAAAAGCTCTCTCGAACCCCTCTTCAGGCTTTATCTGAAAACCCCTTCAACAAATCTCTGGAACCTTCCTTTTCGAAAGCTTTTTCGGACACACAGCCCCTCCTTTGAACAAGTTCCTACCCATCAGAAAAACCCAAACACCACACCAACCGAAAAATGAAAAAACAAAAAAAAAAAACAAAAAAAACAGAAACAAAAACCAAATACAAGTAGTCCTCCCCGTATGGAGGAACCTCAGTGCCAAGCTCCCTGCAAAAGTAAAGAAATCATTAGTTTCTTCTTAAAAAAAAAAAAAAAAAAAGAAAAGAAACAGAAAGCTTCAAGCCCCGATCTACGTCGATCGGGGCTGTTTCTGGTAAAACGGACTTCAGATCTGGGAAGATCTCATTGAAAGGAGCTTTTGAAAGTATTTTGACATTTTTTGACAGGGGGCGACCACCATCGGAAGCGACCCAGGAGGCAGCCGACGCGGTGGTCCGGCGACCGGATAGCGACCGACCGGAGCTCTCCCCCCAGAGCTCTCTCTCTCTCTCTCATTTTTTTTTCTGAAACAGAAAGAATTAACCAAAAAAAAATCTTCAGCTTATATAAAAAAGCAAAACTCAAAACGACGTCGTTTTGGGCATAGGACCAAAACGACGTCGTTTCAACCAAAGAGGATCTGCGCGTGGACTCAGATCTGACCCGAGATCCGTGCGAACCGACCCGCTAACCCACTTCAGCCAACCTTGAACCGGTCCAGAAGAATCGCCAGTGAACCGGTCTAAATCGGTCCGAACCACTGGACCGCCCGAACCGCTGATTGAACCGCAGAACCGGTCCAGACCAACGTTGACCGGACCGTTAACTGGTCCGGTTCAGGTAAAAAAAATTTTTTTTTGAATTTTTTATTTTTTTTATATATTATTATTTTTGTTATTTTAAGTATATTTTTATATTTATGCATGATAAATTTCTGAATTTATTAGAATAAATGTTTAATAGTTTTAATAATAATAAAATTGAAAACAAATAATAATTAAAAATATATTAAAAATGTTCAAAAAATATTTATTATTATTTTTCCTGCCTAGATGTTGGAGGGAATAAAACTATTTTTTTAAAAAATAATTTCGCCTAGATGTTGAGAAATTATTATTAATAAATTTTCATAAAAAATATATATATAAAATTTTTAACTAGTTTTCAAAATTTATAAAAAAATTGAACTTGCTCCGAAAGTCTGCCTAGATGATGGGAATTTTTAGAGACGTTCGCGTTTTAATTAAACCCCAAACCCTAAACTTAAACCCTAAAATTTTATCCTAAATCTATTTCAAAACTTTAAAGACACGTGTGAAAGTCTCGTATGAGATGGTTTATTCCCGAATGCTGCCTAAATGATGGGGTATTTAGGAAACTCCATTTCATTAAATTTTTCACACTGAGTTCTTAATTCACATTAATAATAAGGTTAATAAATAAAAAGTATAATAAAAATCGAGATCTTAAATATAAACAGTCGCACCTAAGCTCTGCCTAGATGTTGGAGAGTTGGGGTGGTCTCATTATACTTAAGAACCCAACTCTTAAATTGTATTTTACATGACATTTATTAGCATACATACGTTGGCATGCTATCATCGATAATTGATTGCATTATTCTCTCTTTAATTTACTGTTCAATGATAAAATATTTTATAATAAAAAAAGAATAATACTTAAGAAAAAAAAATCATTTTGTGATATTAATAAATAAAACAAAAAATAACATTCTGAGAGAAATAATTCTTGGTACTCTGCCTAGATGTTGGAGAGTCACCAACAATTTTCTATAAAGAGTGTTATTTCATTTTAAGGATTATTGTGTTAAATCTTAAGCGAAAAGAGTTATTTCAAATTCTGCCTAAATGTTGGAGAATTTCAAGATAATTCTTTAACTTAAAGATTTTCTCAATATTCTTAAATAAAAATTTTAGCAAAAATATTTTTTAGTGAAGGGAATTAGTGTTAAATTTCAAATAAAAATCATTTTTATCCAACATCGAAAATAGCGCATAGTTGAATGGTACCAATTTATAGGCGTTGTGGGGGTGCTAATCCTTCCCCACACGTAACCGACTCCCAGACCCAACCTGGTTTTTCGTAAACCAAAATTTATCCTTTTGATAAACTTTAAACCCGTTTTTATAGTTTTATTAAAAAGATAAACTTTTGGGTGGCCAATCACACCCTAACAAAGATTGGTGGCGACTCACTTTTTATTTTTTTTATTAAAAAAAAAAACTCATTTTTACATCTGGTGGTCCCAAAACCGTTACAACAGCTTGGCGACTCCACTGGAGATTTATTTGAGAGTCAGGCCAAAATTTTAATTATGCGCTATTGACAACGGTTGGATTTAATTGATTTTATTTGATATTTAATTTAATTTCTTTTATTTTATTTTTTCTAAAAACAGTCATGTTAATAAATGAAATAAATTATGTGCTAGTTATTACTTCATTTTGATTTTATTTTTGATTTATTCATGTTATTTTGATTAATACATTACCTTGCACACACTTTGCATATTCACTCGCATACATGAGCTCTATACCCGAGCTCCATCCTTTTAGGAGGAAGTGAAGTAGCTACGCTCTCGTGAGGTGATAACCTCTGCATTTGCTAGCGAAACACTTCCACTTAGATTGAACTCTTTCCGTTCGTAGCCTGTAATGGGTGAGGATCGGGGTACCTTACTAGTCCAACATGGACGACAGTGAGGAATAATTTGGGGACCTTTAGACCCTGTAAATCCTAACCCAGCATATCCTGAGCCATAGGAAGCCTGCCTAGGATAGCGCCATGTCACCTTTTTAGAAAATTACCAAAAATTAGGACATTATACGTTATATTATTTGGTTGTATGGTTGTTATATTATTTCTCTTACTTGTTTGTTTTGAATTCTCGAGTCATTTTATTTTTTTTATTTTTCTTTGATTATGTGCATTATATTTGAATATGTGGTATTTATTTTAAGTCAATCATTGCAAAAAAAAAGACAAAAGAACATTTTCAAAGATTAAAGATTTTTCTTAAATCTTTTGTTTATTGGTCGAATAAAGACTAATCTTCAAACCTTATTTATTTCATTTTTCCTTCTCAAAATAAAAAATTTCATATTTTATTTCATCTTTCGCATTTCATAAATCATACATGTATCTCACCCCATGTGCATTATAAAAGGATAATACGTGCATTCCATCTTATTCGTATCAATAGGTAGCACATGCATTTTACTTCATGCACATGCATCCCATGCACTTCTTGACAAGTAGTACATGCATTCTATCTCGTTACGTATCTTAAGGCAGTGTTTACCTTATTAAGCCAGCACAACACATGCACTGCATTTCATATATACATATCTCATAGATATAGTAGGTCAATGCATTCCATACAAGTATGCTACATTAGTCATAGGAATACATCTCACCATTCATGTAAATATGTCATTACATTTCATGCATATAGATTCATAAGGTCGTATGGAACGTACATTGCATACATAACATTGCATTTTATTTTTTTTTGCATACGCATTCATGGTTGATAAAAATTTTTATTTGGGTCTTTGTACATATAAAAATTCATTGTCGTAAGTATATATTTGCATTCTGTGACATTCTCATATTCATGTGTTTATAAACATACTTTGTGTGTCATTGTTTTTGTGATATTCATTTAATAAGGGTAAACTCTAGAATTTTTGGTTTAAGTCCCAGAATAAAATGTCTGTCTTAGTGAGAATTAGAGTGACAAAAATGAGAGATCAATTGGAACAAGGATTAGTGCTTTGGAGTTAAATCAAGAGGATTTATGGCTTGCACATCATGCATCATCTGTTTGAATTCATTGTTTTTCATGCTAGTGAACATGCTTTTGTTAAACCTTCAAAGCCAAAAGATTTTTTATAATAAAATTCTTGTGATTAATAAAAGGTTCAAGGATAGCTATCCTAGGAAACGAGGTCAGTTGAGTCTGCACACTTATAACACTCGAGTCAGTACCAGAATCATGGAAAATGAAGATGCCAGTCGAATAGACAGAGTAGAAAAGGCCCAAGGAGAGATCGGTGAAACAGTTACGGGAATGTAATAAAATATGAACAGACAACTGACAAAATTAAAACAGATGATAGTGGAATTGACAAAAGAAAAAAGAATTATTGAGACGCACAAGACAAGGGAGGAAACAGCTATCGAGACACCATTGTATCCATCTGGGTTCACATATGTTCAAGATCCCCATGTGTCACAAACACCTCCAATAACTCATCGACCTTATATTAGCCATTTTATCAAGTTACCATCAGTACAAACAAATGTCAATCCTGGGCATACTCCTCACGACTTCACTACTGTGCCTAATGTGGATGATCATAAAAAATTGAAGAAATTGAAAAGGGTGCCAGATCCATCAAGAGATACGATTATGAAAGATAAATTTGATTTGTTGGAAAAGAGATTGAAAGCAATTGAAAGCCATGATGTGTACGAGAATATTGACGTCAGTGAACTTATTCTAGTACTTAATCTTGTTATTCCATCAAAATTCAAAGCCCCAGATTTTAAAAAGTATAACGGAACTGGATGTCCTAAAATACATTTGGTTCAATACTGTCACAAAATGGTTGGGTATGCTGGTGATGAAAAGCTGCTTATTCATGTCTTCCAAGAAAGTTTAACTGGGGCAGCAGCTAATTGGTATTATAGTCTGAAAAGCAGTCAAATTCATACTTGGAGGGATTTATCACGAGCATTCTTGAAGCAATACCAGTATATGTTGGAGTTGGCTCCAAACCGATTAACCCTCCAAAATATGAGAAAGAACTCCAATGAGAGCTACCAAGAATATGCTGTTAGATGAAAGAATATAGCATCGTAGGTACAACCACCTCTTACTAATAGGGAGTTGAATTCCCTATTTATGGATACCCTTCCTTCTCCCTATTATGATAAGTTAATCAGCAATACTTCATCAGAGTTTACGAATTTATTGTTTGTTGTGGGTAGAATTGAGGATGGGATAAGAAGGGGAAGAATTATCGATACTGGTGATGAAAAAAATGGAGATATTTTTGTAAAACAAGCTCAAGAAATAATTGTTGAAGGACAAAATGAGAGAAATCTCACCATGATGCAGAAAGATCCAACGGATGATTATTCACAATGGCTACCATATTGTCCCCAACCAATATTTTCGATCGATGATTTTCCTCGACCACTTCATCTGTGTGCTTAAATTCTTTCACCACGAACAGAACTAAGGATCAACTTAAGCCATTCACAGAGTCATAAGAGAAAGAGAGCCAAAGTGTATCATTCACTTTCAATACCTTACACTGAGCTTTTTACTTTACTGAAAGAGAATCATATGATTTCTGCTATTCCTGCAAAACCCAGAAAGCCTCCGTACCCAAAGTGGTATGATCCTAATGCTGAATGTGAATTTCATGATGGAGTTAAGGGGCATTCCATAGAGGACTGTACTGCCTTCAAGGATAAAGTTCAAGCTTTGATCGATGCAGATGATGCAAAGTTTAAAGAGCTAGTTGATAGTTTTGATGATTGATAGTAGTAAAGCTGCAAGTTAGTGATGCTCAAGTTGAAACATCAAGGGGGAAACTTTTGTTTATGTAATTTTAAATATCATCGCAAGAGTATGATCAAGATGATAAATTTTTTTTGGTCAAGTCTTAAGGTTTGCATTGCATGAGTAAACATTGTGCATCATAGTGTTGTAAGTTTCGATATATAGTTATTTTTTTAGAAAAAAAAAAAGAGAAGATGTTAGATAGGAATAAAGCCCCATGTGGTTAAGTACCGAGGCTAAAGAAATGTCCAACAAAAAAAGCAACACAAAAAAAAAAAAAAGTTTGGAGTCTAAGATGAATTGGCGATCACTATTAAGAATTTTTCAAGTACCTAAATGCCAATTTGCTCATTTAGTTGACCCCATTTCATTAGCCATAACCCCTTGATAGCCTTGAATTCAAATTTGTGAACCTTATTTTCACTTGATATTGTTGGCAATATTCTTTTCTAAGGCAATGAACAAATGAAACAGCCATTGAAAAAATGTGTGGTTCCTAAAAAATCAAGTCTATATGACTTTCTTTTTTTGGAATTCAAATGCGATAATTTGATATGACAAGATTATGCTATAGTTCCAAAATTTTCAAATCCAAGTCTTGTAAAATGCACTCAAGCATACTACCTTTCAGCTTTTATCCTAAAATTGACTCAATCCTTTGTCTTGAGGTATGTTTGTCAGAAAAGAAATACCTCATTACCTCTAAGGCAACTTGAGTTATGATTAACCCTTTTGTGGAGTAACTCAGATCATTTGATACCTTAAACATGTTTACTCCACATAATCCTTTTCTTATCCATTTCATATGACCATTCTCTTGTAATTACTTTCATTATGGGTGGTTTGCTAAAATAGGACATCTTTATGTTACTGGCAAAATGAATCTAGATGTGAGCTATGGGGGCATAAAAAAAAAGAGAAAAAGAAAAAAAATGGTTATGGCATCATGCACTAAATTTTTTTTTTTTGAGCAAATCCAAAAAGGTTATGATAAAGTCAAGGTTTTGAAAAAAAAAAAGACAAAAAAAAAAAAACCAAAAAATTTTTGAGATAAAAAAAAAACCTTTTTCCAAGTTCATTTTCCTGAAGAGTAGTCTTCAATTTAAATGTTTATGCTTGAAAGGACAAATGGCCATATTTCATTATCTCTTCACAAAAATAAAAATTTATCTTTTATTACCTATTTGAGCCTAATTGAATTCTTTCAAAATAAACCCTGACTAAGGATCACATCTCATATTGGAGGCAAAAAAAATACGTTTGAAGGATAAGAATGAGATTGTCTAAAAGAATCTCATGTGATAGGGGCACAAACCCAATATAAAAGTTCATAAAAGTTTTGAATTCACTCAGTGAAAAGATGTAAAAAAAAAAAGACAAAAAAAAAGAAAGAAACGAATGGGTGGACAGTATAAAATAGAATACACCTTAGAGTGTATCTTTCCAATGAAAAATGATCCTTAGTTTTAAATACCCTTAAATACTTATTTTGGGCCTTTTTATCCTTTTCCTTGACAACCATCAACCTTAACCTACATTACAACCTTTGAAAAGTCCATATTGGATCAGGTATGAAAGCTTAAACTTGAAGAATTTCTCTTGAAAAATGAACATGGATTTTTTTTAGTCTCATGTTTGAACCGTTAAACCATTTTTCCTCTTCTGGATTAGATTTGAATTCTCAAGTGCATGGTGTAAAAAAAACAGAGAAAGAAAAATAAAAATAAAAGTGGCTCTAGGGTGAAAACCCTCAAAAGGGCAGTCTAGAGCAAACCCCGAAAAGTCACTCCTGATGCTAAGTGTGGTGGATGCTAAACAAAAGTAAAGCCAAACCTTTTTGAAAGATCTGAAATATCAAAGCCATAGAAGTTTGAGATGGGTTGATTATTCCCAAATAACCCTTTAAATCTCAAGCCCTTACAGCTGATCTTGACATATATCAAAATGTCGCATTTGGAGAATAAGAAAAATGTTGAATATGTTTGATTTTCAAGGAATTCATGCTTTTAGAAAAGCTTATGTTTCATTTGTGAGCTTGCATGCCCCTTTCACTCCCTTCAAGGATTAGAACCTTTTGAATCAACATCGCTATTTACAAAACTATTACATCCATTTGGAAAGAAAATCCTCACATTTTTTATTTTTTGATAGGGATCGCCAAATTCTAAAAAAAAAAAAAAAAAACTTTAAGCCTAGTTTATCTGGCCTCTAATGAAACTTTAAGCCCAGTTTATCTGGCCATCAACGAAGCTTTAAGCCCAGTTTATTTGGCCATCAATGAAAATTTAAGCCCAGTTTATTTGACCATCAATGAAGATTTAAGCCCAGTTTATCTAGCCATCAATGAAGATTTAAGCCCAGTTTATCTGACCATCAATGAAGATTTAAGCCCAGTTTATTTGACAATCAATGAAATTTTAAGCCCAGTTTGTCTGGCCGTCAATGACATTTAAGCCCAATTTGTCTGGCCGTCAATGAAGTTTTAAGCCCAGTTTATCTGACCATCAATGAAGCTTTAAGCCCAATTTATTTGGCCCTCAATGAAACTTTAAGCCCAGTTTATCTGGCCATCAATGAGGCTTTAAACCCAGTTTATCTGGCCATCAATAAAGATTTAAGCCCAGTTTATCTGGCCTCAAATGAAGATTTAAGCCCAGTTTATCTGGCCCTCAAATGAGGTTTTAAGCCCAATTTAGCTGGCCTTCAATAAAATTTAAGCCCAGTTTATTTGGCCCTAAAGGAAATTTTAGAGTTTCAAAGTTCTATCTAGAATAAAAATTCTTGATGCATAACATTTTGAAAGATCTTGCATTTGCATTACTTATATCATGAGAAAGACATTTAACCTACCAAAAAAAAAAGAGATATTCAAATTTGCATTGCTCATCTGTGCATCATAAAAGGGATATTTGCATTTGCATCACTTACATCTGTACCACAAGAAAGACATTCGCATTTGCATCACTTGCATTTACACTTGCATAAGATATTTGCATTCGCACCATAAGAAAATTCGTATTTGCACTACCATGGCATTCGCATCCTAAGAAAAAGTATTCGTAGGAGCATTTACATGAAAAGAACATTGTCATTGTCAAATATAGTTGCATCAAGCATTCACATTCTTGCATTTGCATTGAGATTTGTATTTTTATCAACATTTCCATTAACATCATTTGATCAAGATGGACATTTGTATCATTGATTGCATTCATTAACTCTGATTGGGGAAAAGTAATTTTAAAAAAAAAAAAATTTAAATTTCTAAAGTTTCATTTCTTCTGATTATGAGGAGCATTCAAAGATTTTAAGATTTGCAAGACCTCTAGGTATAATCTCTAAAAGCCTATGCGCATAACTTTCAAGATTAAAAGATTTTTAAATTTTAAAGTTTCATTGCCTCTGATTATGAGGAGCATTTAAAGATTTTGAGATTTGTAAGACCTCCGAACATAATTTCTAAGACCTTTAGGCAATTCTGTAAGACCTCTGGGCATGATTCTGTAAGACCTCTAGGCATGATTCTGTAAGACCAACATTGACCGGACCGTTGACCGGTCCGGTTCAGGTAAAAAATTTTTTTTTTTGAATTTTCTATTTTTTTATATATTATTATTTTTGTTATTTTAAGTATATTTTTATATTTATGCATGATAAATTTCTGAATTTATTAGAATAAATGTTTAATAGTTTTAATAATAATAAAATTGAAAACAAATAATAATTAAAAATATATTAAAAATGTTCAAAAAATATTTATTATTATTTTCCCTGCCTAGATGTAGGAGGGAATAAAAATATTTTTTTTAAAAATAATTTCGCCTAGATGTTGGGGAATTATTACTAATAAATTTTCATAAAAAATATATATATAAAATTTTTAACTAGTTTTCAAAATTTATAAAAAAATTGAACTTGCTCTGAAAGTCCGCCTAGATGATGGAGATTTTTAGAGACGTTCGCGTTTTAATTAAACCCCAAACCCTAAACTTAAACCCTAAAATTTTACCCTAAATCTATTTCAAAACTTTAAGGACACGTGTGAAAGTCTCGCATGAGATGGTTTATTCCCGAATACTGCCTAAATTATTGGGTATTTAGGAAACTCCATTTCATTAAGTTTTTCACACTGAGTTCTTAATTCACATTAATAATAACGTTAATAAATAAAAAGTATAATAAAAATCGAGATCTTAAATATAAACAGTCGCACCTAAGCTCTGCCTAGATATTGAAGAGTTAGGGTGGTCTCATTATACTTAAGAACCCAACTCTTAAATTGTATTTTACATGACATTTATTAGCATACATGCGTTAGCATGTTATCATTGATAATTGATTGCATTATTCTCTCTTTAATTTACTGTTCAATGATAAAATATTTTATAATAAAAAGAGAATAATACTTAAGAAAAAAAATCATTTTGTGATATTAATAAATAAAACAAAAAATAACATTCTGAGAGAAATAATTCTTGGTACTCTACCTAGATGTTGGAGAGTCACCAACAATTTTCTATAAAGAGTGTTATTTCATTTTAAGGATTGTTGTATTAAATTTTAAGCGAAAAGAGTTATTTCAAATTCTGCCTAGATGTTGGAGAATTTCAAGATAATTCTTTAACTTAAAGATTTTCTCAATATTCTTAAATAAAAATTTTAGCAAAAATATTTTTTAATGAAGGGAATTAGTGTTAAATTTCAAATAAAAATCATTTTAATCCAACATCGAAAATAGCGCATAGTTGAATGGTACCAATTTATGGGCGTTGTGGGGGTGCTAATCCTTCCCTATACGTAATCGACTCTGGACCCAATCTGATTTTTCGTAGACCAAAATTTATCCTTTTGATAAACTTTAAACCCGTTTTTATAGTTTTATTAAAAGGATAAACTTTTGGGTGGCCAATCACACCCTAACAAAGATTGGTGGCGACTCTCTTTTTATTTTTTTTGATTAAAAAAAAACTCATTTTTACGTCTGGTGGTCCCAAAACCGTTACGACACTTATGATCTAGCTATTAGAATTTTTCAATAAATGGGTTATTATTAATTATTAATTTTTTAATTTAATAAAATAGATTGATAAATTTAGTCATGATACAAGACAAACATGAGGGCCCAAATAGTTAATTATGATGACTTATGTATAGGCTTACACATTTTATGAGGTCAATATGATCTGACGGTTGTGAAAGCCTTTAGTCAGGTAATATTTTGATGAAGAGGTTTTTAGGGTTTTAATATAAATTGGCTAAGGTCCTTTCTTTCACTTCTAAATAACGGTATTTATCCATTGAAAGTTATTAGTAAAAGAAGTACGAAGAGAAAGATCTAGTCTCTTCATAAAATTATAGTTGCTTTTGCTTGATGATTATGTCTGCCAAACAAGTACGTAAATCAATTATTGGTGTTCCAATACTCATATTTGGTTCCTGGAATTTACAATTTATTTATACATGTGGTATCAAAGCCTAATTATATGACATAGGACCCAAAATTATGTTTTTTAAAATTTAATTTTACATGCAATTAAGTTTTGGGTGAAATCTTATGATTTATGCAATCCAACTTTTTGATCTTGTTTCCTCTTTGAACAAGAATCAAAACCATACCAACAATGTCTGGTAATTCGTTTTATAGAGAGAGAAATTAAGGTTTAAAGATTTTGGTTTAAGATTTAAACCAAATTCAAGATTTAATTAAAATCTTAATATTATATGGGTTTTAATTCAAATTGGTTCTTGAATATTGTTACCCATGTGCTATAAAGATGAAATAAAATGTTTAATTTCATAAAATTTTAGATCATATGCTCAAACTTAAAGAAAACTAAATTGGACTATGTATAAGTTTTTTAATATGAAAATTTTGCCCAAATTTATGTTGATTCATATTGTTTTTATGTGAATTAAAGTATGGACTTAGTAAATCTATGTGTTAATTAAAGTTTAAAAGTTTTAATTGCATAAAAAAATGTAAAATTTGAAGAAAACTTGAATTGGGTATGAATGTGGGTTTAAAACCTGATTTCTTTCGGTCAACTAGTCTATTTTTGTCCTTTTTTTATGATTTTTAAATTGGTTCTTGAATAATGTTACCCATTTGCTATAAAGATGAAACAATATGTTTAATTTCATAAAATTTTGGATTATATGCCCAAACTTAAAGAAAACCAAATTAGATTATGTATAAGTTTTTTAATCTAAAAATTTTGCATAAATTTATGTTGATTCATATTGTTTTTATGCGAATTGAGGCATGGGCTTAGTAAATCTATTGTTAATTAAAGTTTAGAAGTTTTAATTGCATAAAAAAACCATGAAATTTGAAGAAAGCTTGAATCGGGTATGAATATGAGTTTAATAATCTGATTTCTTTTGGTTGATTGGTCTATTTTTTGTCTTTTATTTTTTTTTTTTGTAGTTTTTCACATGGGTTTGTTGAAACAATAGCTCAATTGGGTTTTAAAAACTTTAATTTCACGAGAAACACAAAAAAGTCGTCAAAATTAAGCTTAAATTGCAAGCAAACCCGAAAGAGCAAGTCCAATAGGGTCAGGTTGACTCAACTTAAGGTTGAAGAAGAAGATCCCATGCCAAATGAAGCCCACGTATAGGGAGTGGTGTGTGCGACACGTGTGGGCTCTTATGGTGTCCATTTTTGCTCTGTTTCTTCTAGCATGCTTGGAATGTTATTGTCGTAATGGTTTTGAAACCGTCAAATGTAAAAGATTTTAAAATCAAGAAAAAGAAAAAGAGAGTTGCCACCAATCTTTTTTAGGGTGTGATTGGTCACTCAAAAGTTTATCTTTTTAATAAAACTATAAAAGCGGGTTTGAAATTTATCAAAAAGATAAATTTTGATCTGGGAAAATCAGGTTAGGTCCAAGAGTCGGTTACGTGTGGAGAAGGATTAGCAACCCCATAATTAATTACGCACTATTTCGGTGTTAGATAAAAATGGTTTTAATTTGAAATTTAACACTAATTCCCTTCATTTTTTAAAAAATAAATTTTGGTTAAAATTCTTTTTTAGGAATATTGAAGAAATCTTTAAGTTAAATAATTATCTTAAAATTCTTCAACATCTAGGCAGAATTTAAAATAACTCTTCTCGCTTAAGATTAAACAAAATACTCCTTAAAATAAAAATAATACTCTTTATGAAAGATAATTGTTGGTGACTCTCTAACATCTAGGCAGAGTACTAAGAATTATTTCCTTTAGAATATTATTTTTGTTTTATTTTATAATATCATAATTTTAAAAGTAAGTAAATTAAAAAAACATTTTTGTACAAAAAAGTAAATGATAGTATTATCAAATAGCAAGTAACAATTAAAGAAAAAGAAATGCAAACAAGTGCAAACAGCAACAAATAAATGTATGTAAGCCAATAAATGTTGTGTGTGATAACGAAGTGCAAATTTGAAATTAGATTCTTAAATATAATTAGACCACCTTGACTTCCCATCATCTAGGCGGAGCTTTGGTGCTACTATTTGTATTGAAGATCCCATTTTATTATTATTCCCTTTTTATTATTAAACAATTATTAACCCCATTATTAAAGAGAATTAAAGAATCATGAGAAAAACTTATGGAATAAGATTTCTTTAAATACTCCATCATTTACGTGACATTGGAGAACAAAGTACTCCACTTAAGATCTTCGCACGTATCCTCAAAATTTCAAAAAGGTTTTGAGTATAGGTTTAGGTTGAGGTTTTAAGATTTGGTGAGTTTCGGGCAATGATTCGGGATTTTGTACCAAATTTGGGGTTTTCAAAATTTTGAATTTTAAGGTTTTGGATTTTACGGTTTAGGATTTTGGATTTTAGGGTTTCAGTTTTAGGGTTTGAGGTTTGAAGTTTTGGTTTTAGGGTTTAAAAGATTTAAGGTTTAATTTAGGATTTAAAAAAAAGCGAACATCTCTAAAAATCCTCAACATCTAGGTGAATTTTCGAAGCAAGTTCGATTTTTATGATTTTTGAAAATTTATTAAAAATCTTCATATATTTCCCTTTTTATGAAAACTTATTTTTAAAAATAACATTAATTTTATTATTAGTATTATTATTATTAATTTTAATTTTTTATACCTTTTATTAATTTTCTTTTTATATTTCCCCAATATTTAATCGAAACTATTTTTAGAAGTGCGTTTTTATTTCCTCCAACATCTAGGCAAAAAAAATAAAATAATAAAAAAATTCAATTTTTATTACTATTTTTTAGATTATTTTTATTTTTTAAGCATTTTTAATATATATTTTTTAATTATTATCTTACTTGTTTTCATTTTTGTTATTATTAAAACAATTAAATATTTATTCTAAAAAATTTTAAAATTGATCATGCATAAATATATAAAAAAAACTCAAAATAAAAAAATAATAATATATAAAAAAATTAAAAAATTAAAAAAAATTTACCTGAACCGAACCGATCAATGGTCCGGTCAACGGTGGTTCAGTAAGCAGTTCAGTTGAACTGGTTGAGTGACGATTCAGCGCACAGTTTAGTTGAACTGGTTCAAGGCTAGTTAAGTAGGTAGGCAGGTCGATCGGCGCGACAATCTGACGATCGGACAACGGGAGATCTTGAGCTCTCCCCAAAGCTCTAACCCTTTTTTTTCTGGAACAGAAGAAGAATAAATCAAAAAAATTTTTTTTTTAGTTATATATCAAAGCCTAAAGCCCAAAACGACATCATTTTAAGCATAGAAGGATCCGCGCATGCCTATTTAATAGTAATAGTAATAATTTTAATAATAATATTAATAATAATATCAGTTTAATTAAAAATTAAAAATATTATAATAATCATTAAAAAAAAGAGAAGATAGAAAAGAGAGGGCTGGTACAGTGCCACTACTGCCCCTGTCCAACCCTCTGCCTAACTCCATCTGATCCAGCCACCCTACCTAGTCCCATCAGACCATTGACCCATATGACTAGATCGGAAGCCACTAGATCAAACAGTCACCTCTACGGTCGTTCCTACAGCCACCCCATATAGCCCTTAAGACATTCATACCGACATAGATCAGACTCTAGAAAGAACCCAGCTTCATCCCCTTCTACTCTCTTTCGGACACCCTCCAAAATTCCCAAAAACGCAAACACTACTTCATGCCACACCCAAAAACCCTAAATTATTCCACAAACCAAAATAATAACATAAAAAAAAAAACAAACAAAAGACAAAAACAAAAACACAATCCTCCCCATAGGGATGAACCTAGTGTCGAGCCACCTGCACCAAAGAAAAAGGCATCAATTAGTTTACAAACAGAAAAACAAAAAAAAAAGAAGAAAAAAATAACACAAAAAACTTCAAGCCCAGATCTATGATGATTGGGGCTACTTCTTGTGAAAAGGATGATAGATCTGAACTCAGCAGATCAAAAGGAACCTCCCGGTCAGTTTTAGAATTTTAGATCACCGACGATCACCGACGACCACCGCTGACGGTGACCCAGACGACGATCGACGTAGCGGTCTGATGATCGAATAGCGAGAGATCTGGAGCTCTCCCCAAAGCTTTGACCCTTTTTTTTAGAATAAAAGAAGAATGAACCAAAAAAAAATTTTAGTTATATATAAAAGCCTAAAGCCCAAAACGACGTTGTTTTAAGTATAGAAGGATCCGCGCGTGCCTATTACCCGACCCAAGATTCCCGTAAATTGACCCTTCAACCTGCTCAACCAACCTTGAATCGATTCAACTGAACCGTGCGTTGAACTATCACTCAATCAATTTAACTGAACTACTTACCGAGCTACCCCTGTTTTTGACCTAGCCGAACTGCCGTTGATCAGACCGTTGATCGGTCTGGTTTAGGTAAATTTTAAAAAAAAAAGTTTTCTAATTTTTTTATATGTTATTTTTTTTGTTATTTTGAGTTTTTTTTATATATTTATGCATGATAAATTTTAAAATTTCTTAGAATAAATATTTAATTATTTTAATAATAACAAAAATGAAAACAAGATAGTAATTAAAAATATATATATTAAAAATGCTTAAAAAATAATAATAATCTAAAAAATAGTAATAAAAATTAAATTTGTATTATTATTTTATTTTCCCTACCTAGATGTTGGAGGGAATAAAAACACACTTCTAAAAATAATTTCGCCTAGATGTTGGGGAATTATAAAAAGAAAATTAATAAAAAAGGTATAAAAAATTAAAATTAATAATAATAATAATACTAATAATAAAATTATTGTTATTCTTAAAAATAAGTTTTCATAAAAAGGGAAATATATGAAGATTTTTAATAAATTTTTAAAAATCATAAAAATCAAACTTGCTTCAAAAATCTGCTTAGATGTTGGAGATTTTTAGAGATGTTCGCATTTTTTTTAAATCTTAAATTAAACCCTAAATCCTTTAAACCCTAAAATAAAAAATTCAAACCTCAAACCCTAAAATTGAAACCCCAATATCCAAAATCTTAAACCCTAAAATCCAAAACCTTAAAATTCAAAATTCTAAAACCCCAAATTTGGTACGAAATCCCGAATCATTGCCCAAAACTTACCAAATCTTAAAACCTTAACCTAAACCTATGCTCAAAACCTTTTTAAAATTTTGAGGATACGTGCGAAGATCTTAAGTGGAGTAATTTGTTTTTGAATGCCACCTAAATGATGGGTATTTAAAGAAATCTTATTCCATTAAGTTTTTCTCATGAGTCCTTAATTCTCTTTAACAATGGGGTTGATAATTGTTTAATAATAAAAAAGGAATAATAATAAAATAAGATCTTAAATATAAATAGTCGCACCAAAGTTCTGCCTAGATGATGAGAAGTCAATGTGGTCTCATTATATTTAAAAATCCAATTTCAAATTTGCACTTCATTATCATACACAACATTTATTGGCTTACATATATTTATTTGTTACTGTTTGTACTTGTTTGCATTTTTTTCTTTAATTATTACTTGTTATCTGATAATACCATCATTTACTTTTTTGCACAAAAATATTTTTTTAATTTACTTACTTTTAAAATCATGATATTATAAAATAAAACAAAAATAACATTCTAAAGAAAATAATTTTTAGTACTCTACCTAGATGTTGGAAAGTCACCAACAATTATCTTTCACAAATAGTGTTATATTTATTTTAAGGAGTATTTTGTTTAACCTTAAGCGAGAAGAGTTATTTTAAATTCAACCTAGATGTTGGTGAATTTTAAGATAATTCTTTAACTTAAAGATTTCTTCAATATTCCTAAAAAAAATTTTAACCAAAATTTATTTTTTAAAAAGTGAAGGGGATTAGCGTTAAATTTTAAATTGAAACCATTTTTATCTAACACCGAAAATAGCACGTAATTAAATGGTACCAATTTATGGGCGTTATAGGGGTACTAATCTTTACCCACACGTAACCGACTTTCGGACCTAACCTAATTTTCGTAAATCAAAATTATCTTTTTGATAAACTTCAAACCTGTATTTATAGTTTTATAAAAAAGATAAACTTTTGGATGGCCAATCACACCCTAAAAAAGATTGGTGGTGACTCTCTTTTTTTTTCTTGATTTTAAAATCCTTTACGTCTGGCGGTCTTAAAACCGTTATGACAGTTATTTGTGATTTTGCTATTATTTTTTGAAAATTTTTTATTGCATGAAATATTTATTATTTTATATCATGCATAATTCAGTAATTATTATATGCTATGCTGATGTTTTCAGACAAATTATTTCAAGATAAAATATTTTGGCATATTGAGAATTGATTGGATGTATGTACTCTCCTTATAAGTTGTTTAAAATTTGCGCACTCTTAACCTAAAGTTATATGCATAATTGAATAAATTGAATAAAATTTATTTTTACTTAATTTGAGCTATCCATTTAAAATGCAATATGAATTGTTTTGAAAGGCAAGTTAGGTTTAAACTCCCTAAGGTTTTGGTATAGCTATTATCAAATTAATAATTTTATTTGGTAATTTTATTTAATGAACACATAATTTTTTGAATAGTTATTCATTTGGAATAACTGGACTTTATAATATTGCCTATACTAATTTATGTTTTTTATAACTATGTTGACATTATATATCATTGTTAATTTGTAAAATGTTTATTTTTGGTATATGATACATAAGAATAAAGTATTGAATAAAAATATTAAATTATATGTAAAGTTTAAGAAACTTGGTTTGAATGCAATAAATTACTTATTAATCTAGTAAGACATATCTAGATTAAGTATCTCATAAGAAAAGATCATACTTATGTTGATCCATCGAGATACACATTAATTATTAGTGTCTCACACAAAAGTGATCAATTTTTAAAGACATAAAAAGATATATCATAATCAAGTATGTTGCAAGAAAAGGTCAAAATGTGTACACTCAGTTAAGTATGCAAATTAAAATTATGAGCAATTTAAATTTTTTGGTATGAGAAATATAATTGGTTAATGTGAGTGTGTGGCTGCCAAAGTGGCTCAGTTATTGAGACTTGTAAGATTTCTCATGCACAGAAATAAGAGAATTTTCAAATTATCTTATACAATTGCTTGCTTAAAGGTGGTTATTATGTTTGTTAATTTGGAGTGGACATGAAGTATCATGGTTGAGAGTATACTAGTTTAGAAGGTCTATCTATCAAAAAAGGGTTAGGCTTTTTGAAAAGTAAGATATTTTCATATTAGCTTCATGTGAAAAGTGCCCAATAGCATATCACATTCTCTACCCAAATGATAGTTTATGATGATGCACTTGGACTTTTTAATTTAATTACAAATAACATATCATGAGCTAGTGATATTTGTAAAGATTATTGCTCATATGTGAAAATTTGCATTCTTTTGTCTTGAATATTATAGTTGATTTTGGTGATAAAAAGACTAAATAGCTCTAATTAAAAAATTGATAAAAGGTAATTTAGAGCTTAAATTAATCATGGGTGTTTTTTTGGACGTAATTGCTAAGTTTTAAACATTTTTGCTTATTATTTTCCAGTTGTTAAAATGTTACATTTTATGATGATAAAAGTCTTTTACTTAAGACAGTTTGTAAATCTCTTAAATATTGTCTATTCATATGAATCCATGAAAAATAATTGTCACATGCATGATCAATAAATTTGTTATATGACTTTATTCTTATAAATCATTGTTTGATAAAGTGGTTTTATGAAAGAACATGATTATGCAAAATATGACATGTAAAATTAAGTTTGGTTATTTTGAGAGCATGTGTTATGTATGATTAATATGTTAGCATGTTTACAATGTTTTAATTTTATATTTATCATATTATTATGATTTGAAAGTTTAGGTATTAAGTTTAAAACCTAATAAAGTACATAATGTGATATATATTATATATATTTTAGAAACTCATGTTTTTCATGGACATATGAAACATATTATTGACTATAATGATTTATGCAAAACATTTAGATTTTATGCTAATCTACTGAAACAATGGGAGAGTATTGTTGTTAAAATTGTGTAATTATGTTATGAGATATAATATGTGTTAAATAATTGCATAGTGAATTTGTTTCACATAAATTGTTAGATTAGTTTTTAAAATCTTTTGCTTTTACAAAATATTTACTAAATCAAGTATGCTCTCATAAGAAATTTCTTGTTTTATAATAATGATATTATAATATGTTACAAGAATAGCAAGAAAAAATTTACTTGTTAATAAGTATTTGAACATGCTTTTGGTATCATGAAACTCAGTTAATATTATCATAAAAATCCTAGATAATAAAAGTAAATGAGTTGTGAAAGTAAATGGATATGAGTAAAAGTTTCAGTCTATAAGAGTTGGCAAAATTAATTTTGTGAATCTCAGTATGTTAAAGATTTTGATCCAAATGTATTGTAGTTAAGTCTTTCTAGATTAACTTGCCTTAATGTTAATATCACAACTTATGCTTGATGATATTGAAAATATTATATGTTTTACAAAAACATTATCATGTACATGAGAGTGATTTATATCATAATTATTGTGTGTATATGATAGCATAGAAAAATATTTATATTATTAGCATTCATCATATACTATTTGTTGAAGATTTATGGTATGAAAATTATGGACCTTATTGAATTTCATGTATAAAGCATCTATATTGGAAGATATTCTTTGTGGCTAGTCAATTTTTATTTTGAAATTTTTTATAGTCATACTTGAAAGATTAAAATGCTAAGTATTTATATTGATTGAAAGCATGATTTATGAAGTATTACTTCAAAATTTTTAATATGCATAAAATGATAATGGACATTCTAAGTTTTAATTTATAGTGATCCATAGAAATATATTTAAATTAGTATTTTGCTTAAAGTGATCACACATATAAATAGATATAAGAAAAATTAGTATAACTATAATGATTATAAAATTTCTTCTGTTATTATGTGATTGTCTCTAAGTTATTACATGTGATTACCTGCACAAATGGGGTGATTATATGTTTTTAATTTAGAGATAATTATAAAATACTTTATAAAGTGAAATATACATAGACCTAGGGAATTTATCTGCCCAAAGGGGATATATTTTCAAAAGTTTTTTCTATTTTTTAATATTTTAAGATATGACCACACAAAGGAATAATGTTTTCTTTAAAAGAATGTCCAAAATTAAATTTACGATGTGGCACCTTGATTGTTTTGATTAAACCAATAAAAATATTAACTTAATTAAAATCTTATCTACTTAGATCATTGATTGGCCTTTGTACTGAATTTCAATATGCTGAGAAAAATGTCATCATAAGTCAATGTTTGCCGTGAGTGATAAGTTCTTAGATGTTTTGTTTAATATAGTAAATACATAAATTGTTATTCATTTTAATTTATCACATCTGAGGATATACATTTGTTGTATGATATTTTATGATAGCTAAGAAAGTTAGCTTTCACACAAGAAAGTTTTAAACATGTTATGATATCTCAATTTGACTTAAGTAAAATTAAGAGTTGTTAAAATTTAATTAATAAATATTTGTTTTAGTTGTTTAAATCTCAATTAAGATATTGGTTTGTTTATCATAGTTACTATTATCAAACCTAATAGTTATCAATTTTAAAAGGTATACTGTTGTCATTTGTTAATAATGTATTTTAAAGAAAATTTAATATTTTCTTTGAAGGAACTCTCATGTGAGGGAGAATATTGTTTTACACTTATTATACGTATGAGAGTTTTGAGAAATAAAGTTTTGTAAAAATAAGCAAAACTTTTGTTTTGTTTTATTAGTTCAATTCCTTCCTTGATAATTTTTTCCAAATTTTGTTGATTTACTTGAGAGAGAACACAAATTTGATAATTTTCTCTCATTTTACTTCCTTTGTTTTAAATTATACATGAACTAATTTTGAGAATTATTTCAAAGAATGATAATATAAAGGTTTTGATTATTATTATTATTATTATTATTATTATTATTATTATTATTATTATTATTATTATCATTATTATTATTACTATTATTATTATTATTATTATTATTATTATTATCATTATTATTATTAATGCCAAAACTATTGTTAATGCCAAAACTATTCTTGTAAAGGAAGTAAAAATCAATAGGAGTTTTTTTGCATATATTTTAAAGTAGTAAAAACTCATAATGCCCTAAAATTATTGATTTGGAGATATCATAAGTATTAAGGTCAATAAGAGTTAATAGGTTATTAATTAAGACATGTTTTAAATATAAAAAATTAATAATTCAATTAATTTCAAATTTATTGAAAATGATCTCATATTAAAACATTGAGAATTTTGTGTTGTATGAACATATGAATATGAGGATTTGTTCATAATATGTTAGTAATTTGTAAGTGATTTATTAAAGTAATATCATGGAAGTCTAAAAATAATAGTGGTGATCACATTTGGCATAAAGGGCAGAAAATAGATTATTTTGTTATGGCTTCATCTGTTAAAGTGCTCCTTATGATTATTCAAAGTTTGATTGGAGTATATTTATGATTCGTTGGATCAGTGGGAGTCATTGTGATTTGATTAAATGATGACATATTTTCTCTATGTGAGAATTATGGTATTACCAAACTTATAATATGGATATCTATAGGTATGAAAAATAAAACCTATTAAGATTGGATTGATTATGGCAATGATGCATTTTAAATTTGCTTTTGAAACCATTACTGTATTAGTTTTCTTTACTTTGTTAAAGGCATTGTATGTGATTACTAATTACCTATAAGATATAGTTTGAAATCAATAAGTTCATGAGGTACCATCAAGTTAAGTAGACATAATTATTTTATATATATATCATAGTTGTTATTTGTATGTATGTTTATCTGATTGCATGTGCACATATCATATTGACATGTCATATTATAAATCTTAAAACTCGGTATTTGTCTTAAGTACAACTTTACTGTCATTTGGATATGTCTCATAAATGGTATGAGCAAGTAATCTCGAGGATAAAGATGAGACATATAGGCACATTTGGATGTCATAGAGATTTTTCAACAATTTTAGAGAAATTAGCAAAAGGACTAACAATGAAAATAACAAAGTGAGATCACATTTATGTGTTATTTTCTTGCTACACATTTACACTAAAATTCATTATCGATAAAGTCTTTGGTGCTAGTAATCATGGATTAATCTTATGTAGATAAAGGGCATAAAAGTTACCACGATTCGTTATTAAATGGCTTTATTGGATAAAATCATTAAGATATTGTCGTAAGGGTTAAATTGTTTTTTAAATCTATGGCCACATCAAAGTAAAATTAATCAACTCAAAGTCTTGTTTTCTAAATTATATTTTTTTTAAATCAAACAACCTAATTAATATTGCTTAAGTGAGAGAATATTACAATTTTTCAGTAAATGGATACTATTGGTGATTTTATAGTTTAATAAAATGGATTAATAAATTTAGTCTTGATACGAGAAAAATATGGGAGTTCAAATAATTAATTGTGATTTGGCGATTGTGTAAGACGTGGCCTGATAAACATTTTACAGGGAGGCTTCTAAGATTTTAATATAAATTGTTCCTTCTTCACGTTTAAGTACCGTTTGTATCCATTGAAAACTGCCAATAAAAAAAAAAAAACAGAAAGAAAAATTTAATCTCTTTATAAAATTACAATTGCTTTCATTTGATAATTATGTCTACCAAATACGTAAATTAATTGATTGATATTTTAATACTTACATATAATGCTTGAAATTTAAAATTTATGCTTACACTGGCTCCTCTGTCTCTGCAGGCTTTAGATCGAGGAGCAGATCCGTAGTCACTAGGTTTGCCTGCTCCAAGCAAAACCACACCAAAACCAAATCAAAGAAACAAGAGATGATGCCACATATCTGCTGCTTAGCTAAAAGCTATCCTAGTTGGTTTAAGATTTTTCTTGAAAATCACGCAAGCAAGCATGGGAATGAGAGTGCATATGAGCTGAGATTGGGAACCTCGTGAACGTAGAAAACCCTTATTTTCGTTGGCTGCAGCAAAACGATGGGAATGGATATACGCGAAGGCGCCTTGAAACTCATCAAAACCTAAACCAACACGCCACCAACCACTTTCACCACGCTTCCCGCCCTAACACACGCTCCATTCGTGTGGTTTTCGTAGTTTGTAATGTAACCGAGGATCCGACATTTGTGGGCACAAATGCCCGTTCTTGGATTCATATCTATAGTGAATTATTGACATTTGCAAACTTCGTAGAAAGTTATGGAAAGGGACAACGTGGCTTTATTTTACTATAAAAATATAAAAGTTATAATTTGGTGATAGAAAAAAAAATTATAAGTGTTAAAATTTAAAATTATTAAATATTATTTTTAAAATGTAATTGTGTAAATTAATTTAATTTAATTTCGAGTTTAACATTTTTCTTTCTAATTTTTATGCATATCCAACCGGCTTAATTAACTAATGAATACCAATGGCTTATTTGCTTTTATAAACAATGCATTAATTATCTTCAAAAGACCAAAAAAAAAAAAAAAGAAAAAACACTAAATAATTCTTAGTATAAATAATATCTTAACTAATGTTACCAACGTGGGTGCAGCTAATAAGTCAATTAACTCAGTTTTATAAACAATAAGTTTGTATAGGTATGTCATAATTTTTCTTATATTTTCTCTATTGACTTCACTAAAATTAAATAAAATCTAAAAAAGGTTAAAAAGTAAAATTTAAGTTTTTTTATAATTATAACGAATATTAAATTTTTTTATATTTTTATTACAAGTATATATACTTATACATTTTTATTTGGTACAATATGATCATATACTAATAAGAATATTTGATGAAAACCTAAAACATGATATATCTTTAAATATAATTATTCTTTCTAAAACTAATATAGCGTAACTTATATATTATTACAAAGATTAATTTTTTAATTTTAATTATTCAAAAATATTTTTTACTCTTATATCTAGATACATTTTTTCCTTTTGTTCATTAGAAGAAGATAATAAAAAAATGAAAGCAAAACAAAATCCATACTTAAATCATAAAATTAATGAATAATTATACATATTATGAGATAATATCTTATTGTTTTTGTAGTAACTTCTCTGAAATCATCAAATATCATATCTAAGTTTTGCAAATTTAAAACTTTTGAATTAAACAAAAGAATATTTTCTAATGATACAAGGTATAAGATATTGTGTTTAATTATTTACATAATGCGAATTGATATATGACCTCACTAATTTTTTTTACTAAACCATTGGGTTGTCTGATGGTATCATTCTCTTTATGATTGTTAAGTGTGTTAGGAAAATGGGGTCCAGCCTCATGTAAATGGTTTTGGGCCAAGTAAAGGCCATGGGCCTTAATCTTTCATTTTACACAGAGCTCTAGTTACTTAATAAAAAAGAGGTGGGGTTGTTTTATGTGCGTGTCGAAAACCAAGTAGAGAAAGAAGAAAAGCTAGAAAAAGCAGATAGAAAAATGAGAAGGGAGAGTTGGTTGAACGGAAGTCGATCCGTGGTCCGATTGAGTTGAAACCTTGTTAGGAGGTTTATGATTCAGAGTTCTACATTCTGAACGGTGAAGATCGGGTTTGAAGCTCTCTATAAACAAATTCAGGGTGTATTTGTTGAGTCACTTATTTGATGAGATTTCTCCAATTATTTTCTCTACTTGTTGTTTAACTCTAGTTTTAGCTAGAGAAGAACTTTGTATACCTATTATTTGATAGTGAATATTTTTCTGGTGGTCCGTGATTTTTTTCCTCTACACTGGAGGGTTTTTCACATAAATCTTGGTGTGCTTTATTTTTCCTGTATTTTTTGATTATTGATTGTTGTTTATTACTTCTGTATTGTTATGATTATTGCTTCAGGCTCAACAAGTGGTATCAGAGCGAGGGTTATTTTGAGACATCAATACAGAAGCAACCCAGGATAGAAGTAAATTCTATTTGAGATCATGGAGGGTGATACAGGTTGTATGATAAAATTGACAGCATCGAATTATTCAATTTGAAAGCCTATGATGGAGGATCATCTACACTGTAAAGATTTGTATGAGTCAGTATTGGGTGATTAGGCTAAACCAGTAGATATGAAGATGAAAGCTAGAAGAAGCTAGGTAGAAAGATGCTGGCTACAATAAAAAAATGGGTTGATATCAACGTGTTTCATCATGTAGCGTATGAGTTAGATGCTCACATTGTTTGAGAAAAACTAGCAGCATTGTATGAGAGAGATAAGTATGAATAAAGTTATGCTTGTTAAAAAGCTTGTAACTTTATAGTACAAGGATGGATGATCTTTAACAGAGCACTTGAGTGATTTTCAAGATATATTTAATCGGATAACTACTATTGAGCTTAAGAAGGATGATGAAATGAAAGCATTATTTTTTTTGGGTTCATTGCCAGACAACTGGAATACTCTAGTTGTGACTGTTCTTAATTCAGTTCCTGATTATAAGGTGACATTGGAGATGGTAAAGGATAGTATGCTTAATGAAAAAGCAAGGCGAAAAGATGTAGACCTTGGGAATCAAGCTCTGGTCATAAAGAACAGGGGTAAAAACATCGACAGACGTCAAGACTCAAAAGGTCATGGTAAGTCTAAATATAGATCCAAGTCTAGAGATAAAGTGAAGTATTTCTATTGTGGTAAGGCAGGTCATATAAAATGAAATTGTAAAATCTTAAAGCAAGAGCGAAAAGATGAGAAAGGTAAGAGTTCAGATGATGGCAATGTTGTAACGGTAAATTCAGATAGTGATTCAGTTACTTTGATTTGTACTTATGGTGATTATAATCATGTTAGTGATCCCGACATTGAGTGGATAATTAACACAAGAGCGGCATATCATTGTGTTCCTAAGAGAGAGTTGTTTACAACTTATAAAGTAGGAGACTTTGGTTGTACCAAGATGGAAAACAAAAGTGTGTCACAGATTATTGGGATTAATGATATTATTATACAAACTAGTACAGGCTGCATATTGATTTTGAAGAATGTCAGACACATTCCAGATATGAAAATGAACTTGCTTGCTATTAATGTCTTTGATAAGGAAGGATATGAAAGTCGACAAAAGAATGGACAGTGAAAGCTTCTCAAAGGATCTATGGTAGTCGCAAGGGAAAAACTATGCTACACAATGTATAAGACATGGATGCAATTGAACGGTAACCAGGTAAATACTGTTGAAAATGATGCTTCAGCAAACTTGTGGCACAGGAGGCTGGCACACATGAGTGAAAAAGGGTTACAAGTTTTGGCAAGGCAGTCTCTCATTCCTTTGACCAAAGGTATGTCTCTCGATTCATGTGATTATTGTTTGTTTGGTAAGCATCATAGAGTTTCTTTTCGTAAAAGTTCTCAGAGAAAAGAAAATAAATTGGAATTAATTTATTCTAATGTATGTTGTCCCATTGAGGTTGAGTCATTAGGTGGTAGTAGATATTTTGTTACTTTTATTGATGATGCTTCACGTAAGACTTGGGTGTATATGTTGAAATATAAAAGTCAGGTATTGTAATATTTTCAAAAATTTCATGCCATGGTTGAAAGGATAACAGGGTTACCCTTGAAGTGTATTTGAACTGATAATGGTGGGGAATACACATCTAAATTCTTTGAAGAATATTGCTCAAAGCATGAGATCAGGCATGAGATGATATAACCTAAAATACTGTAGCATAATGGTATAGCTGAAAGAATGAATCACACCATTATGGAAAAAGTCAAATGTATGTTAAGAATGGTAAAATTACCAAAGCCATTATGGGGTGAAGCAGTCAACACAGCTTGTTATTTACTTAACAGGTCACCATCAGTTCCTTTAGGCTTTGACATTCCAGAAAGAGTGTGGACAGGGAAAGATACTTTATACTCTCACTTGAAAGTTTTTAGGTGTAAAGCATTCATGCATGTACCAAAAGAGCATAAATCAAAGCTTGACAGTAAAGCCACACAGTGTGTGTTTATAGGATATGGTGATGAAGAATTTGGTTATAGGGTATGGGATCCAGTAAAGAAAAAGACAGTCAAAAGCAGAGATGTGGTCTTTCATAAAAAAAAATCATAGCAGACCTTAAAAAAAATGAGAAGACTACACGAGTTACTGTTGAGTGTGATGTTTCAACACCGATAGGGATTCCACAGGAAAGAGCCACAAATGGTGAAAATGAGCAAGAAATAGAACTTAGGGTTATGAATGAGCCAGCCACAGTTGGTGATGAGCCAGATGCAATTAGTTTTTAACAAAGGGAGCAATCCTCTTTACCTGAGAGTGTTGAGCAGGGGGAGCTACCTTTGGCATCAAGTAATGTAGAGTCTCAACCTAAGAGATCTACTAAAGAGTGCAAGTCATCTACCAAGCATCCAAGTTTAGATTTTATTTTAGTTACCAGTGAAGGGGAGCTAGAAACATTTCAAGATGTGCAGACTACTCTGGATAGAGAGCTCTGGTTAAAAGCAATGAAAGAAGAGATGAAGTCATTGCGAAAAAATGGTACTTATGATCTTGTTAAACTTTCAACAGGGAAAAGACCATTAAAGAATAAATGGGTGTTCAAGTTGAAAAAAGATGGTGACAAACTAGTGAGGTACAAAGCTCGATTGGTAGTAAAAGGTTTTTCTCAGAAATTAGGCATCGATTATGATGAGATTTTTGCTCTAGTTGTAAAGATGAGTTCTATTCGAGTGGTACTAGGATTAGCAGCTAGTTTGAATCTTGAGCTTGAGCAACTTGATGTTAAAACTGCAATTTTGTATGGTGATTTACATGAGGACATTTATATGAATCAGCCTGAAGGTTTTGAAGTGAAAGGGAAAGAGTACGTAGTTTACAAATTGAAAAAAAGCTTGTATGGCTTGAAACAAGCTCCGCGAAGTGTAATGATGAGTTCTATTCTAGTGGTACTGGGATTAACAGCTAGTTTGAATCTTGAGCTTGAGCAACTTGATGTTAAAACTGTATTTTTGTATGGTGATTTACAGAAAGACATTTATATGAATCAGCCTGAAGGTTTTGAAGTGAAAGGGAAAAAGCACTTAGTTTACAAATTGAAGAAAAGCTTGTATGGCTTGAAACAAGCTCCGTGAAGTGGTACAAGAAGTTTGATTCTTTTATGGTGAATCTTAGCTATAAAAGAACAACAGCGGATTTTTGTGTGTATGTTAAACAATTCCCTAATGGTAACTTCATTATCCTATTATTATATGTTGATGATATGTTTATTGTAGAACAAGATGCTAGTATGGTTTACAAGTTGAAAGAACAATTGTCTAAGTCCTTTGATATGAAAGATTTAGGTCCAGCAAAGTAGATTCTTGGTATGGATATTATCCGGGATAGGAGAGCTGAAAAGCTATGGTTGTCACAGGGAAAGTATGTTGAACGAGTGTTTGGTAGATTCAACATGCAACATGCCAAATCAGTTAGTAGTCCACTTGCCAACCATTTTCATCTAAGTAAGAAATCTTGTCCAGTGTCTAATGAAGAGCAACTAGCTATGTCTAGTATTCCTTATTCTTCTGCAGTCAGTTCTTTAATGTATCTTATGGTTTGTACAAGGCCTGACATTACTCATACAGTTAGTGTAGTGAACAGATTTTTTTCTAATCCGAGAAAGGTTCACTGGGAAGTAGTGAAATAGATTTTTAGATATTTGAGGGGTACCTCAAAAATGTGCTTGACTTATGGAGTTTCACAACCAGTTCTAGAAGGATTTACTGATGCTGACATGGCAGGCGATCTTGATGGTAGGCAATCTACTTCAGGGTATTTGTTCACTTTTACAGGAAGAGCTGTATCTTGGTAATTTAAGTTGCAGAAGTGTGTTGCTTTTTCAACTACAGAGGCTGAGTATATTGTAGCAACCGAAGCATGTAAAGAAATGCTTTGGATGAAACGTTTTCTTCTTGAATTGAGGTTGAATCAGAAATAGTATGTGGTATTTTGTGATAGCCAAAGTGCTTTAGATTTGAGTAAGAGTACCATGTATCATGCTAGAACAAAGCACATTGATGTTAGATATCATTGGTTACGTTCAGTGATTGAATAACAACAGATGCTATTGAAGAAAATCCATACTGATAAGAATGTAGCAGATATGTTGACTAAGATACTTTCGAGAGAAAAGCTTGAGCTTTGTAGTAACTTGACCGGAATGAGTTCCCTGGCCAAGATAAGTTCCAAATGAAACTGCTATGGTGATGAATCTCCTCTTAATGGGGTTGGAGGGGGAGATTGTTAGGAAAATGGGATCCAGCCTCATGTAAGTGGTTTTGGACCAAATAAAGGCCATGGGCCTTGATCTTTCATTTTACATAGAGCCCTAGCTACTTAATAAAAAAGAGGTGGGGTTGTTTTATGTGTGTGTCGAAAACCAAGTAAAAAAAGAAGAAAAGCTAGAAAAAGTAGAGAAAAAAAAGAAAAGGGAGAGTTGGTTGAACGGAAGTCGATTCGTGGTCCGATTGAGTTGAAACCTTGTCAGGAGGTTTATGAGTCAGAGTTCTACATTATGAACGGTGAAAATCGGGTTTGAAGCTCTCTATGAACAAATTCAGGGTGTATTTGTTGAGTCACTTATTTGATAAGATTTCTCCAATTATTTTCTCTAGTTATTATTTAGCTCTAGTTTTAGTTAGAGAAGAACTTTGTATACCTATTATTTGATAGTTAAGATTTTTCTGGTGGTCCGTGGTTTTTTCCCTCTATACTGGAGAGTTTTTTACGTAAATCTTGATGTGCTTTATTTTTCCTACGTTTTTTTATTATTGATTGTTATCTATTACTTCTGTATTGTTGTGATTATTGCTTCAAGCACAACAAAGTGATCAATCGCTTTAATATCATTAAGCTTTTTTTTTTTTATGGGTTGCACAGTACTTTAATTTTATCATTTCAAATAATAATATCATTTTTTTGGCATTAAAAATAATGGTCCTACCAAATGCATTGAGGATTATAATATATATTCAGAATTAACCATTAATACATTTAAGGTAAAATAATTTAAAAACAGAACAATAACAAATATCTTTTAATTTAACAGTAACACTTTGTTTTCGTGGTCAAAAAAGTAAAGTTCCAGCAATTTTGGATTAGGCGTCATAACAAAAAAAAAATCAGAGAAAAGGAAACCTTTGAAGGCTTAAAGGTGGAAAAGGAGCTATCAACGATAAACTTGCTTATAGAAATTCCAATAACCTCGCCAGAATATCTTTTATATATATATATATATAAAGTCTCAAAATGTTTTAGTCAGGTTCCATTTAGGAGCGACCTCATGGTGTGATTTATGACTGAATCCCTCTTGCATGAATCTTTAATACGTTGATAAAATGAGAGTGATTATATCAATAGATTTGTTTATGAGTCGGGTCAAGCTTAGAGAAGATATTAACAAATTTTAGATTTGCATAGGCTCTATCCCACCAAAAATATGAACCTCATTTGCTTAGAGGTTTAATTCATTTTTAAAAAAAGCTGTCTAAGTTCGCTTAGATTTTATTCTTTTAAATAAAAAATAAAAATAAAATTTTTAATAAATATTAATTATGATAAAATAAATAATAAAAAAAATAAAAGCCTAAAAAATGAGTTTGTTAATTTGGTGTTTGAATGGGATTGGGTATATGTTGGCATAGGGTATTAATTTATATATACACATATTGTTTAATTATCTATTTATTTTTATATAATATAATTATAAATAAAATATATATATAAATAACTATAGGGCTGGTTTGATTGAGATTAGATATTAAATGTTATGCCAAAGATCCAGTCCATTTTAAATGAGTTTTCAATTTAAGTTCAAACTCATTTACCGAGTATATATACTCATGTTCAAAACCTTTTAAAATTTCAGATATACTTTTAAGTTCAAGCGGTAACTTGGAGATATATATATATATATATATATATATATATATATATATGGCAACCTTAAACATTTATAGGATTTTTGTTTTCAATCCTCTGAGATTGGAGGTCGTTTTCCTATTGTTAATGTAATTAATCTTTAGTTCAAAAAGACAGAGTTACCGGTTTAGATAGGTATCCGAACGAATATCATTTGAATAAGATGATACCAAGGGAGTAGGATACATACACTTTTCCCTTGAACCTTTTCAATATATAAAATACTTTTGATAGATCGGAGGGAAAATATAACTTATTACTAACTAATTGGTTTTAACATATTGTGTGTTCTATTTCAAAAACAATAATATAATTAAACAAGTGCTTTTTTCTATTGTTTAAACAGTTTGATTAATAATTAAGTTGACAATGGTTATCCGATCATAACTGGCGACGGACCACACCAATAATAGCTGATTTAGTAAAATTACTATTATTATTTTTGTTTCCGTTCAAAACATGTCTTTGAATTCTCACAGCCAAGAAAGGAGTTAGAGTAAAATGGCAGCGGCTGATCACATTTGACCCTCACCTCTCTGACTAGTGGCAACTATTGCGGAAGAAATAAAAGATCCTTTCCCATCTTTCAAAAAGTATCCTTTCACATTATATAAGAAATTTAACAAATTGAGACTATTTTTAATATATAAGATTATGATAAAATAATATAAAATAATATTATAAATAAGATTAAATTAAATAATATTATTTTATTTTATGTTTGATGTTAGCAAAGATTAAGATAAGATAATTTATTTATTAATCAAAATTATTTTTTTAAAAGTTTATATAATTTAAATTATTGATATAATTTTTAAAAATACAATAGGACATGTAAGTTTAATCTTATAGATTAAAAATAATCCTTTACTTTTTCAAAAGATAGAGTTATTCTATTGACATAAGATATCTAATCCTTTCAATAATCCAATTCTTTTATTTAAATGCATGATAAACATATAATAAGATGGTTAATATCTTATCTTTCAATTAATCCTACATGCCAAACGTAATTTGAGAATTTCAATTGATTAATTAATATTTTTAAACAGTAGTATTCAATAATTTTAAATTTTAAAATTTAATATTTATAATTCATCTTATTCTCAACTTGTAATCTCTTATATATAAAAAAATATTTAATGATATAGCCTAATCAACTTACCTGTTTGATTAATACCTTTAGCAATAGTTATTATCATAGCAAAAAAAAAAAAAAAAACGATTAATTAATTAGATCTTTCACTTTGCTACGCTTAAATGTCTCCAATTTCACATGCAAACGCCTATTTAAGCCACTGCCCACTCTCACCAGGCAAGCCCCAAGTGCCTTCTTGCAGATCTCCAACCTCTCCCTAGCTGGCTATAGCTCCCTCATTCTTCTCTGAACAATGGGTTTGGCTCCAATTTCTATTGACAAGACCTGGTGGGTCTCAACACTCCCTGCTTTTGTAGAAACACAGAATTTGCTTAATGGTTTCGTTTTATTCAGCATTTTCATGGCAGTTTTATTAGCTGCGATATTAACTTGGGCTTTATCCCCTGGGGGTTTAGCCTGGAAAAATGGCAGAAACCAAATAGGTCAGGTCCCAATCCCTGGACCCAGAGGCCTGCCTTTCTTTGGCAGTTTATTCAGCCTAAGCCACGGTTTGGCTCATAGAACCCTTTCTTGCATGGCTTCAAAACAAGCCGCTACCAAGGTCATGGCTTTTAGCCTTGGATCAGCTCCTGCTGTCGTAACATCTGATCCCCAAATTGCTCGTGAAATCTTGACGTCTCCTCACTTTGCCAACCGTCCTATTAAAACCTCAGCAAATAAGTTAATGTTTAGCCGTGCCATTGGTTTTGCTCCCAATGGTACTTACTGGCGGCTTCTAAGAAGGATTTCATCGACTCACCTGTTTGCTCCAAAGCGCATTGCAGCCCATGAAAGTTGTCACCAACTAGACTGTGTCGCCATGTTATGTGCCATTGCTACAGAACAATCATCCAATGGCTATGTTGTTTTACGCAAACATCTTCAAGCTGCAGCTCTTAACAATATAATGGGAACAGTATTCGGTAAAAGATATGAACTGACACAAAACGATGATGAAGCTAAAGAGTTGCACGAGATTGTCAGAGAAGGGTTTGATATATTGGGTGCTTTTAACTGGTCGGATTATCTGCCTTGGCTGAGTTATTTTTATGACCCTTTTCGAATCAATGAACGCTGTTCGATTCTTGTCCCCCGAGTGAAAAAACTAGTTAACCAAATCATTGATGAACACCGTATCAATCAGTCAGAAAAGGTTGCTGATAGTTCAGATTTTGTTGACGTGTTGCTATCTTTGGATGGTAACGAGAAGCTCAACGAGGAGGACATGGTAGCAGTCTTGTGGGTCAGTACTTTCTTCTTTAATTATTTCGAAGTTTTTTCGCAAGACACTGAGTTCACTTAATGAGTTAGCTTCTGTTTACAGGAAATGATCTTTCGCGGTACTGATACAACTGCGCTTTTAACTGAGTGGATCATGGCCGAGTTGGTATTGAACCCAGATATTCAATCCAAGCTTCACCAAGAACTTGTTCTTGCCGTAGGAGACAAGAGAGTGACAGATGCTGATGTGGCTAAATTACCCTACCTTCAAGCAGTAGTCAAAGAAACACTACGGTTACACCCACCCGGACCTCTCCTTTCATGGGCCAGGCTGTCCACGTCAGATGTCCAACTCAGCAATGGCATGGTGGTCCCGTCCGACACGACAGCCATGGTCAACATGTGGGCCATAACCCATGACCCAAATGTCTGGGAGGATCCACTTCTTTTCAAGCCAGAGAGGTTTGTCAAGTCTCTAGGTGGAGCTGAGGTGGATATGAAGGGTGGTGACCTACGGCTTGCACCATTTGGGGCTGGGAGAAGGGTCTGCCCTGGCAAGAACCTAGGGCTTGTGACTGTGGGCCTTTGGGTGGCTAAGTTGGTTCAACATTTCAAATGGGTTCAAGACGTAGCTAATCTAGTCGACTTAACCGAGGTGCTTAAGCTGTCCAGTGAGATGAAGAATCCTCTTTGCGCCATAGCTATTCCAAGAGATTGCGTTCAACTTGTTAAGCGTCATGAGACCTGAGTAAAAGAATGAATAAAACTAAGGGATGTGATCATTTGATTATCCAAATATATCTATGTGTTATGTGTTTTCGATTGGCTTTTGTAAACTTTTTTATTAATTGTGAGTTGTACGTCTAATTAGGGAAAGTTGTATTGATCGTTCCATTGTAATATTATATGCATCCAAACTGTGAACTACTCATACGTCCCTTTCTAATCTATTTCTATAGTTATTCGGCTCACTTCGCTCTTATTTTTATTCGGATGTTTCACTTATAATTTTCTTATCATAATTTTATAATTCTTTAATTATAATAAAGTATTATATAAGAATTCACATTTGTAAGTATTAGTTTTATATAAAATTTTGATAAATTTTACATAATTTTAAATTATAATTAGTTAATTATAGTATTTTAGGTAATATACTTCCATTTTTATCTCCCATCCCTTGATTTTGGATTGCAAATTTATTTGAGATTTGATGTTTATATTTAAAAACTAAAACCCAAGTCACTCAAATTTATTTGAGGTATAAACGTTGTTTCAATCACTGATACTGCGAACGATTAGTTTGAGACACGTATTTTCATTGATTGATACTGTGATGGACATAATTATGTTAAAAAACCTGTTTTGTCAATTTTTACGCAAATTGTGACTGGATAAACTTAAGAAGAAAAGGTTAAATGAAAAATTTTAGGTTAAATTTATAAATTTTTTAATTAAAATGATTAAATAAAAATTAAAATTAAAAAATTAAAATCTATAAATTAAAAGGTTTTATTATATAGATCGTATATAAAATTTGTAAAGTTTTAATAAATTTTGATATATTTTTTATATAATCATTTTAATTAAAAAATTTTACCGTTATATAAGTACTAATTAAATTTAAATTTTAAATAGTATTTTAAATATTTTTTATATATTATTGATATTTTTATTAAATTCTATCAATTTATTAATTTAGATTTTTATTAAGGTTTTAATTTTTTTAATATAAAATTTTAATTGAATAATTTATAAAATTTTGGATTAAAGCTTTGAAAAAATTTGTAAAATTGTTCCATTTAAAGAGAATCAATGGGGTGGAGATTTAAGATCAAAGTTTTTTAAAATGGATTGGTCTGTTTATGAGTAATGTCCTAATTTTTTTACATTTATTATTTTTGTTTAAAAAATTTAGATTAAATTCAAAAGCTAATCAAATAATTACAACCTCTTTTTTGGTTATTTAATTTTTTTACATGAATTAAATTTATCAATTACTTTTTAAATAAAAGGGTAAGAATAAAAATTAAATATAATAATTTATTAAACAAATTAAATAATAAAAACTATTTAGGAAAACTCTTTTTTGTTAAAAGAATTTGATAACATAAAATTTAATATATTTTTATACCATAATTAAAAATATATGTTATGATATAAAACAAAATATAAATATTTTTTAAAAATGCATATAAATTAAAATTTCAAATGCATTTTTATTATATAATTTATAAATAATTAATTTTTCTATATTTAATTTTCATAATTGATAAAATATCATTATATCAATATCGATACATATATTTATATATATAAATAAAAATTATTAAATAATTTTCATTTAATATAATATAATTTAAAAATCATATTTTAAAATTAATTAAATAAAAAAATTATACATATTTCTAATAAAAAAACCCCTCGACAAAGTGAGGGCATCAATCTAGTAATATAAAAAGTTACTCATGTATGAGCGAATAGTGCTCTTCCCTCATCGTGTCATGATGCACAATCCTTTCTCTTTTTTTTTTTGTGCTTTTTTGTTTTTCTTTTTCAATTATATATATTTATATATTTTAAAAATTTTATAAAAATTTTATTTTTTTCATCGTCATTTTTTTTTACTTTTTTATATCTAATTACTTTTCCCAAATATTACAAAAAAATTAATAAATATTTTTTAAAAGATTGTATTTCTTTCATATGGAACCTATTCATACTAACTTTGACTTTTTTTTATTTTATCATACTTCTACTTTTCTCTTTTCTCTTTTTCTTTAAATTAATAAATTTTTTAGATTTTAAATTTTTTTTAAGACTCATTTGATACCTAGCGTATACCACATTTTGTTTTTTTTCATTCTTTTTAATTTTTTCTTTTTCAAATTTTTTATATATGTAATAAATATTTTCATATTTTTCTTATTTCATGGAATGGCTTTTTTCTTCTTTTTTACATTTTCTTTTTCAATATTTAACTAATTTCCAAAGAAAATTAATATTTTAAAATGATTTTCTTTCTTTTTTGTGTAAGACCCACGTATACCAAACTTCTCTTTTTCGCATTTGTTACCTTCTTGTTATTGTTTTTTTACAAAATTTAATAAAATTTTTTGGATTTTAAATTTGTTGGTGAGACCCATTTGATACCTTTTTTTTGTTTACTTTTTTCTTTTTCTAATTTTTTAATATCTAATAATGTTTTATATATTTTAATTTCTTTCATGAGACCCACTTGATACCAAGAATATATCATGTGTCAAGCCATTTGATTCCTTCTTTTCATTTTTTAATTTCTTTTCTATTTATTCTTTCTCTCTCTCTCTCTCTCTTTATCTCTCTCTCTCTTTTATATTTAACAAATATTTTTAAATATTTTAAGATATTTTCATGTGGCCCCATCTTATATATTAATTTTGCTAATTTTTACTCTTTGTAGGGCTTTCCACATGGCAACCTTCTGCCTTCTTTTCTTTTTCTTTTTATTTTGCTTTTCTCTTTTTCCTTTTCATTTCTCTTTTCTTTTTATTTTAATTTCTATTCTTTAATTTTTTTCTTTACATATTTAATAAATTATCTTTTTTTTTTAAATCGTGTGGGTCCATTTGTTGTTACTATTAAAATTTTTTTTTGATCTTTTCATTTTTTTTAATTAAATAATTTTAAAAGAAAAGGATATTGATAGAGGTGTTAACATAACATCCATATCTCTTTTAGTTTTAGTTTTTTTTTAATTTATATATTTAATTTGGTAAAAAAATGAGGCCAATGGAAGTATCCGCGTGGTACCCCATTTGGTTTTCTTTTCTTTTCCTTTTTTCTTTTTTGTCATTCTTTTAAAAAAAAATTAGATAAATTTTGTAAAGAAATGGATCAATAGATGTAAGAATAACAAAAAATATCCATTTTCAACAGTTTTAACCCACCTTGATGTAATATGTTCATTTTTTTAAAATCAAGATTTGGTAGGGGTTGTTGAGATTTTTTTTTTTTTATGAAAATCATGGTTGGGTCAAAAATGGATTTAGAGTGTTCTACATATAAAAATATTTTTTATTATTCAATTAATTTTATATTAATATATATTTATTATATTAATAAATTAATTATCCATTATATTAATTTTTCTCATGTTGACCTTTGGTTTACCATCATTTAAGGTGTTCACATGTCACCTTATAGTTCTTTCCCTTTTTCACTTTTTTTAATAAAAAAGTTTTAATTAGATAATTTTGTGCAAAATATCAATGGAAGTGTCCACTTGGTATATTAATTTGGTTTTTTTTTCTTTTTATTTTTTTAATTAGATAATTTTTGTGCAAAAACTAATAAAGATGTACACTTGGCACCCCAATTTAGTTTTTTCTATTCGTTTTTTTTTTTTTGTTTTTGTTAGATAATTTTTACAAGAAAAGGAGTTAATTGATAAGGATACAAAACAATCCATATTCAATGAGTTTCGATTAGCCCTAATTTGATAGGCAATGATTTTTTTTTTTAAATTAGGATTGGGTTAGGGCAAATTAGCTTTCAAAAATGAAATAGAGTCAAGTCAGTGGTAGTTTAATGGTGTTTTACCTAGATCCATTTTGAGGTATATATAAGGTATGTATTTTATTATATTTATAATTGTATATTATAGATACTCTATTTTGTTCGAAAATATTTTAACAATAAATGGGTTTTGAATGTTATCTTGATAATGGTTTGAAAATTATTTAATTAGGCTTTAATTGTGATGCAAGATTTTAGGCCCAAGATTAAAAGCCTAAAAGTATATTTTTATTTCAATGCATTTTTATTATTATTATTTTTCTATTTTATTTTAACTTTTAGTTTTAGTTTCTATTTTATTTTTATTATTATTTTTATTTATTTATTTATTTTCAAATTTTGTTGTATGGTTAAAAAAAAAAGAGAAAACTGAAAAAACAAAGGTTTAGGTAGATTCAATCTTTGAAAATAAAATCAAGTTCAAAATTCAAGACCATTCAACACAGTTTAATTTTGGAAAACTTGAGCTCTAATTCACTGAAAAAAGGAAAAGTAATTTTTAAAGAATTAAAATCCTAAAATTGTCAAGATTTGGTAGAATTTGAGATTTCCAAATTGAAAAGGATTTAATCCTTACATAAAGAACCCAATTTTCAATTAGAAATCAATAAGAATCAAAGAGCAAATAAGCAATCATGCAATAAGCAAGTAAAGTAATCAAAATTTTTCTTGAGTTTCAGTTCTGGGTTTTCAAAAATTGACTAAAAAATTGGTTTCTTGGTTTTTGGATATTATTTTAATTTTTGAATTTTTGGGTTGGTTTTGAGCTTTTTAGATTTTCTGGAAATTCAGGGTTTTTTTTTTTAATATATGTGTTTTCTAGAATTTTTTGGGTTTTGGGGTTGAATATTTGAATTTTTTGGTGAGTTTACAATGGTTAAAGGAAATCACGATAGCCGGTTTCTGGGTTTCAAAAGATTTTTGATGAAGGTTAAATTTTTCAGTGATCGAAAATAGTCGATGAATTTCAGATTATGGCCAGACTCTAAAGATTGGTTGAATTTTTTGTTTAGGATTCTAGAGAAAAGGCAGATGATTTTTAGGCTCGAGAGAGAAAAAAACAAAAAATTCTATAGGCTTTAGTTTTTTTTTTTTTTTTTGGCTTAAATGTTAAGAGTAAACAACATTGTTTGGAGGAGATCCTTGAGTCACATGTTGACCAATTGTTCGACCTAACTCGATCACAAGTTTTATTTTTTATTTTTTGCTTTTATTTTTTGTTTTTGTTTTATTTTATTTTTTATTTTTTTATTTTAATTGTGATTGAATTAAAAATAATGAGGAAAAAGGAAAAGAAGAAAACTTTGACTAGGATTTTATGGTTTATTTTTGCTTAATTTTTGTATGATTTCATGATGATATTATTATGATATTTTTGCATTTTTTGTGTGATTATTTTGTTTTTGCATGTTCAATTATGATATTATTGCATGATATATTTATGATTTTTCTATGATATTTTGATGGTATTTTTATATGAAATTATGGTGTATATAAATAAAAGGAATTGAAATTTGATTTTTTATAAGATATTTAATAAATCTGACAATAGAGTCTCTTTAAATAAATAACAAGTTTATTTTGAATATTTTTGAGGTGAAGGAAATTGTTTTTTGATAAAGCTAAAAGACTTTTTTTTCCAATATTTAAATATTGAAACTAATAAAAAATCATCTTTAATTAAGGCTTAAACAAAATAACATATGATTAATTTGGTACCAATTTTGGACATTATGGGGTGCTAAAACCTTTTTTACACATAACCGATTCCTGAACTTAGTTTTATTAATGTAGATAAGAACTTATTCTTTTTTTAGGGACCATTTCTTTAAGCTTAAGATAACCTTAAAAATGATAGATTCATTTAGATGATCAATCACACTAAAATAAAAAAAAATTGGTGGTGACTCCATATTTTTTATGTCTAATAAGTAGGTTCTCGAATTTAAACATTATGATAGTTTGTTGACTCTATTAGGAATATTAGAGAGTCAAGTCATTAGTTAGTTGTATGTTATCTTAACCTTATTTTGATGGTTTTTTATTATGTGATTATTTATGATTTTTATGTTTACTAACTTATTTGTTTATTCTATAGCTTTTGATTTTTCATGTGTACTAATCTATTTGTTTATTTTGTATAGTACTTGATTTAAGATGTTGGATTTATGAATAAAAAAGTTGGTATGTTCTTTTACACACACTACACATATATTCATGTATAAGCTTTAAACTCGAGTTTTGTCTTTTCTTAAAAGGGAGCAAGTAACTAAACTCTTGTGAAATGATAACCTTTATGTTAGCTAGCAAAAACTTTTATTCAAATTGAACCATTTTCATTTAAGTCTATAATGGATGAAGATTGGGATGCCGTACTAGTTTATAATGAACAATGATGTGAGAAATTATTTAGGAAATTTTAGATCATTAAACCTTTAAACCTAGTATGTAAATAAACCCTAAGAATTCAAACTTAAATTAGAGCCCTGACTAACCTTTTGTATAGAAAATCCTAAAATAAGGTATATGAAGGGACATTTCCTACTATTTTACTTGTAAAATTGTATTTTATTCCCTGTATACAATGTATTTACTAATGTTTTTTTTTTTCACTATAAGTTCATGCATTTACATCATCAAATTTATCATAAAGAGTGATTGCTAGAAAATAGTTTTAACAAAAATAATCTTAATTACATTTATGGAAAGCTTAAAAAAGTCCTTTATTGGCCTAAAAATGAAATCTAAAAAAGTTTAACTTAAGGAAAGTGATTGCTTACTAGCCAATTATGTGTTTGCTCTCTTAGCTAGATTTATCTCAATCTCAAAAGGAATGATCTCAATGATTTAGCTAACATTTGAAAGCAATGGGATGTCATTATTAAAGAAGCCTTTCAAAAGAAGTATAAAGACTTGGCATTATTTCTTTCAATCACTATGGATAATTAGCCTATTCAAGCCATGGTTTAGTTTTGGGATCTTTCTTACCACTACTATGTGTTTAATAAGGTTGATATGATGCCTATAATTAAAGAATACTCAACTCTACTTTACTTAGACCTTTCCAATCTTGACAAGATATATTGGAAGAGCAAGAAGATGTGTTACCAAAAAAAGTTAGCTCAATTGATGACAATAGATGTCCAAACTATTAATGCTTAGGTGAATGTACTGGCTTTCTTTGGTCTATTGTTCGTGATTTCATATACAAGTATTTAGATGATGAAAAAGGAATGGATTTGATAGCCATGGCTCTTTATGGGATGATGATATTTCCAAAGGCAATAGGGTATATTGATGTCACAATGTTGGATTTCTTTGATCAGCTCAGTTATCAAATCAATCTTGACCTTGCAATATTGGCTTAAATTTTTAGATCTTTAAATCATTATTGATGAAGTGAAAATGGGGGTTTCATTGAACAATTGTTAACTATTTGGATGAAAAGTCATGTTTAGAGAAATAAAGGTAAATTTTGTAAGCCATATTTTATTTTAAACACTTTTATCAAAGAATTTTGTGAGAATGAATGACCTGCACAAAAACACAAGGAAAAATGGATCTCATTTTTGCATAAGCTTACCAGCTAAGATGTGATATGGAAAGCATTTTGGATATCAAATGGACAAGTATTGTATGGTTGTGAAGATAAGTTTTGGATTCCTCTTTTAGGTTTATAGACACCTATTTGTGTCTAGGGTCAATCGGTGTCGATTTTTTATATATATTGTTATTATTATTACCATTACTATTATTATTATTATTATTGTTATTATTATTATTATTATTATTATTATTATTATTATTACTAGTATAATATTATTATTGTCATAATGTCTAGATCCGGAGATCTATTGCTAGATTTAACAAATGAATGGAGTCGCCACCAATCTTTTATTAGGTGTGATTGGTCACCTAAAGAATCTATCCTTTTAAGGAACTCCTAAGCTTGACTAAGGGTCCCTAAAAGAATAAGTTCGACTCTATTAACCAGAACAAGGTTCGGGAGTTCGGTTACATATGGAGAAGGTTATAGCACCCCCACATGCCCATCCAAGAGATGGTACCATATTATTTCAAAATTTTCCTAAGGTTCGAAGTCTAATGGTTTCAAATATTGGAAACAATTTATAAGATTCTCCATCAATCTGGTAGAACTCTTAAAAAATACTTCTTCACCTCAAGAGTATTCTAGAATCCTATTTGATTTCTTGAAAGGCTCTGTCATCGAAAAAAGATTTATTTATTATTATTTATTGTCATAACGTCTAGATTCGTAGATCTATCGCTAGACATTGACTTAAGGGAGTCGCCACTAATCTTTTTTATCTAGGTGCGATTGGCCACCTAAGGAATCTATCCTTTCAGGGAACACCTAAATTTAAGGGTCCCTAAAAGAATAGGTTCAGGTCTACTAACTAGAACAGGGTTCGGGAGTTCGATTACGTGTGAGGAAGGTTATAGCACCCTCACAACGCCCATCAAAAGATGGTACCGGCTTAAATTTGTGTTATCCAATGAGCCTTAAAATTTTACCAAGTAATTAATTATTGAAAATTATTCTCAATTGACTCTAATACTTTTAGCAAAAAATTGAAAAAATTCCTTCACCTAAAGAGTATGCAAGAAAAACTACTATTTTACTTGCAGAGGCTCCATCGTCGGATTATTTAAAGAAAAAAATAAAAATAAGAATAAAAAAGAAGAAAAGAATGATTGTTCTTGTGCAGGGAAAATTGATACTTTCAACTTTTCCTCAAAAATTGATTTTTTTAAAAATTTATTTTTTTAGGAAAATTGATACTTTCAACTTTTCCTAAAAAAAACTTTTTTTGAAAATTTATTTTTAAAGAAAATTGATACTTTCAACTTTTCCTCAAAAATATTTTTTTTGAAAATTTATTTTTAAGAAAAATTGATACTTTCAACTTTTCCCCAAAAATATTTTTTTGAAAAAATTATTTTTACGAAAAATTGATACTTTCAACTTTTCCTCAAAAATATTTTTTTTGAAAATTTATTTTTAAGGAAAATTGATACTTTCAACTTTTTCCCAAAAATATTTTTTTGGAAAAATTTATTTTTACGAAAAATTGATACTTTCAACTTTTTCCCAAAAATAGTTTTTGAAAACTTTGATTTTTGAGGAAAATTGATACTTTCAACTTTTCCTCAAAAATATTTTTTTTGAAAATTTATTTTTAAGGAAAATTGATACTTTCAACTTTTTCCCAAAAATATTTTTTGGAAACTTTGATTTTCAAGAAAAATTGATACTTTCAACTTTTTCTCAAAAACCTTTTTTTTAAAATTTATTTTTTAAAAAAATTGATACTTTCAACTTTTCCCCAAAAATATTACTTTTTTTTAGGTTTTATTTAAAGAAAATAAAATAATAAAACAAAATAAAAATGAAAATACAAAAAAAAGTAAAACAAAAATAAAAATAAAATAAAGATAAAAGAACATTAAATAATCCTAATTTAATAAATAAATAAATAAATAAATATAAAAAAAAAAAAAACCTGGAGCGGCTCGGAGTACGGCTCGGCTTAGCTCGGCTCAAGGAAGAAAAACGGCTCGGAGAAGCAGCTCGGGACGTCGGCTCGGCTAGGCTAACGGGTCAGGGAGGCAAAACATGCACGGGTCAAAAAGCGGGTCGATGCTCGGGTCGGGTCGGATCTCGGCAAAACGCGCGGATCCTCTAGGTTATTTAACGTAAAAACGACGTCGTTTTGGGAGGGTATATAAGGTTGTTTCCTTCATTTTTCGACAGAAACCTTCTCCCCTCTCTCTCTCTTCCTTCTTTTTTCTCTCGCTTCTCTCTAAAACGGCTGAAGAACTCCGATTGAATATTCACTGGATTCTAAAATTTTTCGTCGAAATCTGGGTTTTTCGTTGAAAGTTTGCCAGAAGTTCACCGAAAAATTGGTTGGTTTCTGGGAATCTTCACTGAAAACTGGGCAGCTGGCCGAAAACTTCAAACTTGGTCGGAATTGTCGTCGAAAAATTTAACTTTCGTCAAAAAATTCAACCGAAATCTGAAATTTTACAAAAATTCCCAAAAAAAAAATCATAAAAATTCTCCAAAAATTCCTGCTAATTCTTAGAGCTGTTCTAAATGCACCAAAACCTTCCTAGCCTTTAAATCTTCTCTGTATCTCTTTTTCCCTTAACTAGTATTTTTTTTGCTTTTGTTTTTCTGTGTGTGTTCTTCCTTCTGTTCCAGTACCTATTTATAGGGATTGATCAAAAGAGTTTCTGATCAATCCCTATTCCTTTTTGGATGGGGATTCAATCTTTGAATCTAATCTGGATTCTAATTAAATCCCTATTCTCGATAGGATTCTTCAACAAAATTCAATCTCAACCCCAAAAAAAAGAGAAAAAAAAATCAGATAAACGAATAAAAAAATAACAGATAATTAAAAAAAATAATAAGATAAATAAAAAACATTACAAGATAAATAAAAATAAAAATAATAATAAATAAATTATAATATAATAATAAATATATAACTAAATAAATAAAATACATATATAAATATTAACAAAAAAAATAAATAAATAAAGATATACATATATTAATACATAGTAATAATAAATAAATAAATAATAAATACATAAGATACAAATGAAGAAAAAAATATAAAATAAAAATAAAAATAATATAAAATACAAAATAAAAGCCAAATTGGGCTTACCCATTTGGACCAGACCCAATTGATCCGGGCCTGGACCAAATTGGGTGTCTACAGTTGCCCTTCTTTGCACATTTTCTGTGAAACAGAAATTGCGCAAAGACGTAGACACCCAATCAAGACTCAACTCGACATTTTTATTTTATTTTATTTTTTTTGTTTTTTTTAACCAAAGCTCTTCTAAGCAGAGGCTCAACGACTTTGAGAAACATAAATGGCTCCTCTAATCAGAAGCTCAACGACTTTGAGAAACATAAATAGCTCTTCTAATCAGAGGCTCAACAACTTTGAAAAGTAAATTGCTCCTCTAAACAGAGGCACCACGACTTTGGAAAGTAAATTGCTCCTTGACAATCATGTCCAAAGGAGTTGAAAATTGTTTGACAGAATTTCAGGAGATTATGCCCAAAGGTCTTATAAATCAACCCTGATACCAAAAGACATCCTATTTCAAAGATTAGGGACTTACCTGACAAGTTTCTTCTTAAATTTGCAAAATATCTTCATATCTGTCTTCTCTATGTGAGATTTTGGAACACTCCTGCTTCTTGAATTTATACACTATACTTTCCTGAAAGTAGTGTATGCAATGCATATGAATTTTAATGCGTGCTATGCAGATGTTGGCCAATTAATTCCTATTCAATGTATGGTACTCAAGTTTCTCAAGCTTTTTCTTAGGCATCAAGCCTTTTGATTCTTCGAAGATCCAATTACACTATTCTTCTAAGATCAAGCCAGTGTAGCTCTTAATTGTCTATTCCACTCATATTCTTCCTATAAGAAATCTCTTCCCATATTCAATGTCTTAATCAGGAATTGAACATCTCGATTCTACCTTTATCACTCTTGACTTATTCAATGTAATGTAAAAATCTTTTCATGTTATTATTCATTCATCAATCATTATTTCAAACTCGAAAATTAAGAATGCATTTGCACATTTCTTCCATGGTGGGGTATTAAGAAGAAAAGAATCTGAATGGTTGAGAAACAATCATAAAAAAAAAAGACACAAAGAATGAAATAGAATGTCTTTTATTAGCAAAATGTTGGCAAACTTTGGCCAAGAAAGAATTACAAGGATAAGTGTGGGGACAAAGTCTAAAAATGAACAATCAGATGATCATGATAACATATCTCGAGATTTTTCTAAAAACCCAACCTTCTGATGTATTTAACAACTTGAAACTCTTTCGAATTTGCTAGCCTCCATGTCAGCGGACTTTTAAATTCGACGCTGTATCCTCTTTATCTAAGCTGCCTTTTCAGGTTTTTAACTTAGACAAACCCCCTATGACTCAAATTGCCCTTTTAAGGTTTTCGCCTTGAGTCCTCCTTTTTCATTCACTTTTTTTTTATTTTTTTTCATTTTTCATTTTTTCATTTTTCCATTTTTTTTCAAGCATAGTATTTTTTCACAGCATCAAAATTTATAGGATGGGATAAATTATTTCCATCCATCTCAATCAGTATCAGCGCTCCACCCAAAAAAGCCTGTTTCACCACATACGACCCTTTCCAATTCGGAGTCCATTTTCTTCTACTATCGTGCTGGATTGGGAGAATTCTTTTCAAGACCAACTTTCCTTCTCGAAGGCAACGGGATCGAATCTTCTTATCATGAGCCCTCATCATTCTTCTTTGATATAACTGACCATGGCACAGCGCAATCAATCTCTTTTTTTCTATGAAATTTAACTGCTCATAACGTTCTCGAATCTATTCAGCTTCTTCCAATTCAACTTCTTTTAAAACTCTCAAGGAGGGGATCTCTACTTCCACTGGTAGTACAACTTTCATCCCATAAACCAAAGAAAATGGGGTTACCCCAGTAGAGGTATGAACTGACGCTCGATATGCATGTAATGCAAATGGTAACTTCTCATGCCAATCTTTGTAAGTCTCGATCATCTTCTCTAAAATCCTCTTTATGTTCTTATTGACTGCCTCAACTGCCCCATTCATTTTCAGATGGTATGGTGCCGAGTTATGATGCTTGATCTTGTATTGAGCACATATTTCTTGCATCATCTTACTATTTAGATTCTTAGCATTATCTGAAATAATTCTCTTCGAAAGTCCATATCTATAGATGATCTCTTTCTTTATGAACTTACAAACCATAGAGCGTGTCACACTTGCATATGATGCTGCTTTTACCCATTTTGTAAAGTAATCTATCATCACAAAAATGAATCTGTGCTCATTAGAAGCTTTTGGGGTGATTGGACCAATGACATCCATGCCCCACATTGAGAATCGCCATGGTGGTGCCATAACATGTAAAGCAGATGGCAGAGCATGAATCTTATCAGGATATATCTGGCATTTATGGTATTTACGAGCATAATCAATGTAATTATTCTCCATCGTCAACAAATCATATCCTGCTCTCATGATCTGTCTCACCATCATATGTCCACTAGTGTGTGCCCCATATATTCCATCATGCACCTCTTCAATGATTTTCTTCGCTTCAGCCTTATTTACGCACCTCAATAATACTTGATCCTTGCTTCTTTTGTACAGGACATCTCCATCCAGGAAAAAGCTCATAGCCAATCTTCGGATGACCCTTTTATCATTTTTTGTTGCTTGCACTGGGTACTGTTGATCCTTAATATACTGTAAGATGTCATAATACCAGGGCTTTCCATTTTCTTCTTCCTCTACATTAGAGCAATAAGTTGATATATCCTTAACATCTAACTTGGTAGGCTGAATGTCGGTATTATCATTAATTCAAATCATTGCAGCCAGAGTAGCCAGTGCGTCAGCAATCAAATTCTTTTCTCGAGGTAAGTGGTCAAACTGGATATCTTCAAATTGTTTCATCAACTCCAGAATATACTTATGATATGGAATGAGTTTTGAATCTCTCGTCTCCCATTCTCCTTTCAACTGATATATAACTAGAGCTGAGTCTCCAAACACTTTTAGTACTTTTACTCTTCTATCTATAGCAGCTTGTAAGCCCATGACACATGCCTCATATTCAACGATGTTATTTGTGTAATTAAAATTTAACTTTACTATGACAGGACAGTATTGTTCTTCTAGAGAGATCAGAATTACCCCAATTCCATGCTCCAAGGCATTGACAGCTCTATCAAAGTACATTCTCTAACATTTTTCTCCATGTTCCCCTTCCTCCGGTTGAGAAATAGTCATTAAGTCTTTATCAGAGAATTCTAACTTTATTGGCTCATACTCTTCAGTAGCACGATCTGTAAGAAATTCTACTATAGCACCCCTTTTTTATTGTTTTTTGGCTCACATATATAATATCATATTCCGAGAGTATTACTTGTCATCTAGCGATTCTCCCAGACAAAAAAGGCTTCTCAAAGATATACTTAATGAGATCTAGTTTTGCTATGAGCCACGTAGTATGATAGGGCATATACTATCTAAGTCTTTTGGCAGTCCACGTTAATGCACAACACATTTTCTCCAATAAAGAATACTTGGATTCATATTCCATGAGCTTTTTACTTAGATAGTAAATAGCTCTCTCATTTTGGCTAGCCTCATCTTACTGCCCCAGCACACATCCCATTAAATTTTCACATACAGTTAAGTATAAAATTAATGGTTTTCCTGAAACAGGTGACACCAATACTAGAGGGTTCGATAAGTATTGCTTAATTTTATCAAACGTCTTTTGACATTCTTCATTCCATTTCCCAGGATTATTCTTACGAAAAAGCTTAAATATGAGATCACATTTGTCAGTAAGCTAAGAGATAAACCGAGAAATGTAGTTCAATCTCCCCATAAAACCTCAAACTTCCTTTGGCATACTAGGAGGTGACAGATTTTGAATGGCCCGTATCTTATCGGGATCAACTTCAATTCCTCTTTCACTGACCACAAAGCCTAGCAACTTCCCTGACTTTACCCCAGAGGTGCACTTGGCTGGGTTTAATTTGAGCTGAAATTTTTTCAATCTCTCAAATAACTTTTTGAGGCTAGTGACATAATCTTCATCCTCACAAGACTTTGCAATCATATCGTCTACATACACCTCGATCTCTTTGTGCATCATGTCATGGAAAAGTGTTACCATGGCCCTTTGATATGTTGCCCCAACATTCTTTAACCCAAACGGCATGACTTTGTAGCAAAAGTTTCCCCACATAGTCATAAAAGTAATTTTTTTCATATCATCTGCAACCATTTTTATCTAATTATACCCTGAGAAACCATCCATAAAAGAGAAAATTGAATGCTCAGCCGTGTTATCTACCAGTGTATCGATATGAGGCAAAAGAAAGTTATCCTTTGGGCTAACCTTATTAAATTCTCGATAGTCTACACACATTCATACTTTTTCATCTTTCTTAGGAACTGGGACTATATTAGCTACCCATTCTGGATACTTAGCCACTTGTAGAAAACCTATGTCAAATTGTTTCTTCACCTCTTCTTTAATCTTTAGTAGCATTTCGGGCTTTATCCGTCTCAGTTTCTGCTGAACTGGCTTACATTATGGCTTTAAGGGCAATCTGTGCTCCACTATCTCTGTGCTCAGCCCTGGCATATCCTAGTAAGACCAAGTAAATATATCTACAAATTCTCGAAGTAGGTCTGCCAATCGTTACCTATCTCTAGATGAAAGTGAAATACCCATTCTGACTTTTTTTTTATTCTCTTCATTTCCCAGATTCACTAAGTTCACTATCTCCTGATAAGGCTCAATTAGCTTATTTTCTTGTTCAATCATCTTTATTAGGTCCGAAGGCATAACATATTCTTTAGAATTCTCTTCATTGTCAAGTTTATCAGTGTTAATTGAATTCTCAAAGCTAACCTCTTGATTGTTATCATGATTATCTTTATGTTCATTTAAAGACCTGAAATTGAATGAAATGGGATATGTTGGCAAGATGTGCTTGGAAAGATGGAAATAATGAAGACACCAGAAAAAATGAATGAAAATGCATCCTTCCTATTTTTTATTAGAAATAATAAAAGACAAATAGCCTAAACAAAAAAAAGATCACCCAATGCCTTGGGCAATAGCTATTGAGATGTTACAATTACATTGTATCAAAATCAAAAGTCAAAGGCATCTTGATGGCACTCCAATTATTCAGCTTATAATCTGGTGGACAAAGGCGAACCCACTCATCTCGATTAAGCCCCACTTCATCTTCAATAGCATTAATGGCTAACTAGGTAAAAACGTCTTCCACACTTTTTCTTGTATCTGGGTACATGAATCTTCCACGTCTGAAAGTTTCATACAAGTGTGGGATAAACATCAGTCTTGCTGTCTTTCCTGATGGCTTTCTTTTGACTTCCCACTCTGCCATCTCATAGCCTAGGCCTACCCTGTCGCTATTGTCTATTATTGTCGGAGGTTCTTTTATTCCTTGCAAGTTTTTGCTTAGCCAAGTCCTGGATACCAGCCCTTGTTGATGAATTGGCTTACCACTATCCTTGAAAAAGGTTGATTTTGAAATCCTTCACCTATAGAATTGACTAATTCAAAAGATCGATAGGAACATTTCAATGCTTTTCGGCAGCCTCTACATATGGAGTGTTCAATGGTTGGGTCACTAGCATATCTTCATCCTTAACTACCACTACTAATTGACCTTTTACATTAAACTTGATCTTCTGGTGTAAAATAGAGGGCACAGCTCCTGCCATGTGAATCCATGGTCTTTTTAACAGACAGCTGTAGGATAGAGAGATATCTATCACTTAAAATTTTACATTGAAGGTGCATGGCCCAATTTGTAAGGGCATCTCAATATCCCCTAAGACTTCTCTTTTGGTCCCATCAAAGGCTTTCACAATCATCTGACTATTTTTCATATGAAAGTAATCAATGGGTAGCCTTACCAAAGTTGACATAGGTATGACATTGATAACAGAGCCATTATCAATAAGGACTTTGCCTATGATATGGCTTTTGCACTTGACTGTGATATGCAGAGCCTTGGCATTTCCTTTTCCCTCCAAAGAAATGTCATCATCGTTGAATAAAATATGATTTGGCATGACTAGATTTCCAGTCAGGTGGTTCACATATTCAACAGATACGTTATGTGCCACGTATGCTTGATTCAACACTTTCAGGAGAGCATTTCGGTGTGGCTCTGAATTCAGCAGCAGTGATAATAATGAGATTCGAGCTGGCATTTTATTCAACTATTCCACAACCGAATACTCACTATGTTTTACTAGCATTAGGAATTCACAAACCTCTCTTTCTGATATTGGCTTCGGATGATTTTTTTTAGGTTCTATCTCAAGATTATTCCTTCTTTCTTTTTCTTTAGCTTTCTTCTTTCTAGCCTTTTCTAACATTTCTGGAGTGTAACACCTCTCACTTCGAGTAATGCCTTTTACTCTAATTATATTGGAAGCGTCGATTTTGGAGACATTTTTTTCTTACCCCTGAACTATAGTGTCACAACCATATCTCTAGGGTATAGCTTTATCATCCTTGTATGAAAAAAGAGTCAAAACTTTAAAAGTTATCAGCCTGGGGAGGAGTTTGTCTATGATTGATTTCTGTTTGTTCCCACACTGAATTGTCACCGGTTTTGGAAACAACTTTACAGGCCTATCAGTCATGTACACCTCACCATTCTTCAAGTCTTCCCTTTCTTCATAGACCTCTATTTGATGTGAATCCAAGAGTTTTTGCACCTCTTGGTGAAACTACTCACAGGTCTCAATAGAATGGCCTATTACCCCATTATGATACTTATAACTAGTACCAGCTATATATGCTCCATGATCGCTGTATGGACTTACTAGTTGTATCATGTCTGCTCTTCGTAAAATATCAAACAGTTGGCTGAGAGGTGTCTTAATATCTGCCACTTTTTTCTTCACATGGCACTCCTGTTCTTCACTTATAGCATTCACATTATGATTCGACAAAGGATTGCCACTAACATTTGGTGCGGTTACCCTTCCCGTATCAAAGCAAATCATCCCATCCTTGATCAACCGTTGCACTTTGTGTTTTAGGGTGGTGTAATTTTCGATGGAGTGACCAGTAATCCCATAATGGTAGTCACAGTGGGCTGTGGGATCGTACAACTTGGGGTAAGTGGCTTGAGGGGTTCCAATTTACTTGGAGCAATCAAATGACTGTTGTAAAGCTCATTATATAATTCTGTATAAGTCATTGAAATTGGGTCAAAAACAGGTTTCTCACGAGTAGTTCGTTGCTCCCACGAACCACCAATGGGGTTAGTTGGGCAATTTTGGGGTCTTGAGGTAGGCTGAGTGTTAGGACTGTACAAGGTATTTTGAGGCCTTTGAGGGGTTTGATATGTTTGGAGGTATGGTGATTGTGCAAATAGTTGGTATGGGTGAAAGGAAGTATTATTTACAGTAGGGTAATATGGTAGATATTCTGATAGTGAGTAGGGTGGATAACCTCCAAATTGTTATCTATCAAAGCTCACAGCCTGAGCTTTAGTTTCTTTCTTCTTTGAGACTCTTGCTAGATGTTTCATTTCCTTCTAGCTTGTCATTCTTGATGGCATTCTTAATAATTTCTCCCGAAATTACCATATCAGCAAAGTTTTTCGTTGCATTCCCTATCATCTTTTCATAATAAGGAGGTTTTAAAGTGCTAACAAATGGCACTGTAGTCTCTTTCTCGGTCAGAAGAGGTTGTACCTGAAAAGTAACATCTCTCCACCTCTGGGCATATTCTTTAAAAGACTCATTTGCCTTTTTCTTCAGATTTTGTAAAGATAAACGATCAGGGGCCAAATCGATAATATGTCGATATTGATTGATGAAGTCATGTGCCATATCGCTCCAAGAGCGAATGCAGGTTCTGTCTAGCTAAACATACCATCTGGTCGCAGAGCTAGGAAGACTATCTTGAAAGATATACATTAATAGTTTTTCATCATGAGCATGAGCTGCCATCTTTCGGTAATACATTATGATGTGAGTTTTGGGGCATTTTGTACCATCATATTTTTTAAATTTTGGTACTTTGAACTTATGGGGAATAACCACATCAGGGACTAGACAGAGTCCAGGGACTAGATAAAGCCCAACAGCATCAACTGACCCATAAAAGCTAAATCCTTCCATAGCCCGTAGCCTTTGCTCTAGCATACTAATCTTGGAGCTTTCCTGAACTTCCACTCTTATCTTTTCTTTCTCTTTTTCTTTTAAATCATCTAGATCAAGAATTGGTTCTACTATCTTTTCAGTAAAGACAGGATTTACATAGCTATTATAATGCCCTGGGTTGGAAGCTGATGGTATTCCAGGATATGTTGGATATACAAAGTGTTACGATGGAACCTCTTAAGCAGACTGGGCTTGAGGTGGGTCAAAACCTGAAGGATATAAAGGGTCAGCCACTTCTTGCAGCGGGGGCACTTGTTGGCTTGCATTTTTTTCAATTCCTTTTCCTTTATTCATGCTATTAAGAGCATCCAAAATCTTGCTCAACTCACTTTCAATCTTCTCCTGTGTTTTTTCTATCTTTTCAAATCTATGAGAATTTTTTTACTCCATTTGCCTTGCTCTGGATCTTGTGTTGTATCGATGGGCAGGGTTTTCGCTAGATGGAGCTATCCTGGAACCTTGAGTACCATATCTTAGAATTAGTAAATTTGCATGACTATCACATGGTCATTTTATTAAGTGTGATGCAATGAATAAAAAATGCATCTATGCAAAGAACATTTGCCTTAAAAATGGTATTCAACTAAAAAAAATTCATTTATTCCAAAAAAAAAACTTTTATCTACATTAAATTTATCATCCTAGAATTATAGCCATAAAATTGTTTGATCTGTTCATACTGGGCCTTGGCTTCTTCTATGAAGTTCAACAGACGCTATCCATGTTCTCTATCTGGGGTCACCATTTGTCTCAATGCTTCTGCCTCTTCCACCATCTCTCTTACCTTAAATACCCCTTTATGGATTTGGGTTGTTAAGTGCTTAATGTATTTTTGCCTTCCTAAGTTCTCTCTTTTACCACACCAGACTTGGTATGATAATTTTCTATGTTCTCTAACCAATGCAGCGATGTGGTCTCCTTGTTCATCCAACTTTTGACTTAGCCTGCTAAAATAACTGTTTAGCATGTTAATTTCTGCCTATGCTTCAGTACTTTCTTCTTCCAATTCAGCATACTCTTGCTTTAATCTTGTATTTTCCTCAATCAGCTCGACAATGGTTATCTCTTTGGCTCTTTCTCTCACACATAACCTTTTATGCTCTTGGTGTAGCTTTGTTAGGTCTTCAATAGCTGTATCACGTTCTCTAGCAATCTTGTGAACTTTAACTTCATAACTTTCAGCTCTATCTTTCCATTAGGCTTTTTCTTCTTGAAGCTTCTGGATTTCTTGCTTTAACTTACCCTTTTTAGACTCAAATTCTTTTGTTGCCAGTTCTAATTCTGATGGTGTCTCTTCAAGTTTTTCTTCTATTGGTGGTTGAGAGATTTCATAAGTAAATACCATTTCTTGTCTTCTTTTTGTTCTCCAAACCAAGTACTCTGGGGTGACTTTATTAGTGAATGGTTTAGGACTCACTCTTCGAGGATTTTTCCATGCTTTAATCATCTCATTCATCCTTTGAAATGCTTTAGGCTCACTGTAAGAGAAATCTAACTGATGAAGCCCATAAGTCATAGGAATGAACTGTTCTCCCTAAATTGCCTTCTCACTGGAGTGGTGCATAATTTGTCACTCCCTATAAACCCAGAAGTGGGACCACTATACTATTCCCACATTAGTACAACATAGGCTCACGATTCATCCATGGGGCCAACCATCTCACCCTAGCGCTTTCCAACTTTTGTAGGAAAGTTATCCATTCTTGTTTAAACTTTCGTTTTGACTACCCACTTTTACAGAATTCCTTAATTAGAGCTCGATTACAGATATAAAGCTTCGAGAAAGCACCATTTCCCTGTTTAAAATGGCTTCTCATCTACAAGTACAATAACTGTATGCAACCTATGAAACGTCCTCCATTTCGATGACAATAACTCAAAGATCTGATAGTCTCTGCTAATATTACCATTAAAGGATTACAACCATTGATCACACTCTCGAAGAAGTCAACCACCGCTATCTCAATATGTCTTAAAACCTTTGGAAAGATCACCAGTCCGTATATGGCCAAGGCAAATATATCTAATCCTCGTTCTTCATTGGCATGTTGTATAAAAAACTCATGAAAAAACTTCCAAGGTAGGCAAACCTGTTCTTGTTTCTTCTTTGTATGAGAATCCATAATTTTCTTGTCTATCCCCATGAGTTGAGCCAAACTTTTACGAAATCCTGACTTATGTTTTTTGACATATATCTTGTCAAGAGTCTTGAGGTGTAGACCCAACAAGACCGAATATTCTTCGATGGTAGGAGTCATATCAGCTTCATTAAAGATGAAACACTTGTATGCAAGATCTCAGAATTGTGGTGCAGTTATGATTAGTTGGTCATCAATAACTACTGCTAGAAGGTGTGCTATATGCCCGTGTCTCTGACAAAATTGCTTTTGTCTTAACGGACTCATCTTCTTCCAGATATCAACCAAATCTTCTAAATTGTTCTGTTTGAGGAGGATAGATGTTTCTTGAGATAGAGTAGAACCATACCCAATTGGCAAATAATCTCTCATCTTCAGTTGAATCTTTTTTGACTGGGCCTTTACTTCATTGGGTGTCCTACAGGGTGCTAATACGGATGAAAAGCAAACTAAGCGTTCATTGGCGTCCATGAAAAAACTTTGTTGAAGACCATTTTTCAAGCAAATGTTCTTTATACAACTTTATGATATGCGTATGAACCAATGCAAAAGAATAAGAAAAAGGTTAGTATACCCAGAAAAAGAATAAATAACTAAGTAAATTTAAACATCACACAAAGTAAAAGGGATGAATCCTATGCTTTTAGTCAATTCTAAAAGGGAAGAGTGATGGCTCTATCTATAGGTTAGGCGCTCTTAAGGTTCACTCTATGCGGTTTTAAAGTTAAAGTCTAAAGATCCTCAAATTGTTCCTTACATCCTTGTCCATCACAGACTAGTAAAGCACTTTAATTTTCACCCATTACAGGCTACAAGCAGAAAATGTTCAATTTGAGTGGGAGTATTTCGTTAGCCACTGCAGAGGCATTAAACCTCACGAAAGCAATAGGTACTTTACTCCCTCCTAGAGGGATGAAGCTCGGGTGTAGAGCTCATGTTATGTACATGCATATGAATGACATAATTAGCAAGGTAAATAAACATGAATGAATAATAACACATATATACAAAAAGGTTCAATTTTATTAGGCTTTTGGATAACACAAATTATTTGCTGGCCTGACTCTCAAAATTCTCAGTGGAGTCGCCAAGCTATCATAACGTCTAGATCTGGGCATCTATCGCTAGACATTGACTTAAGGGAGTTGCCACCAATCTTTTTTATTTAGGTACGATTGGCCACCTAAGGAATCTGTCCTTTCAGGGAACACCTAAATTTAAGGGTCCCTAAAAGAATAGATTCAGGTCTACTAACCAGAATAGGATTCGAGAGTTCGATTATATGTGAGGAAGGTTATAACACCCTCACAACGCCCATCAAAAGATGGTACCAACTTAAATTTGTGTTATTCAATAAGCCTTAAAATTTTACCAAGTAATTAATTATTGAAAATTATTTTCAATTGACTCTAATACTTTTAGCAGAAAATTGAAAAAATTCCCTCACCTTAAGAGTATTCAAGAAAAACTACTATTTTACTTACAGAGGTTCTATCGTCAGATTATTTAAAGAAAAAAATAAAAATAAGAATAAAAAGGAAGAAAAGAATGATTGTTCTTGTGCAGGGAAAATTGATACTTTCAACTTTTCCCTCAAAATATTCTTTTGAAACTTTGATTTCGAGAAAAATTTATACTTTCAACTTTTCCTCAAAAACTGATTTTTTTGAAAATTTATTTTTTTAGGAAAATTGATACTTTCAACTTTTCCTCAAAAAAATTTTTTTTGAAAATTTATTTTTAAGGAAAATTGATACTTTCAACTTTTCCCCAAAAATTTTTTTTTTGGAAAATTTATTTTTTTAGGAAAATTGATACTTTCAACTTTTCTCCAAAAATATTTTTTGAAAACTTTGATTTTTGAGAAAAATTGATACCTTCAACTTTTCCTCAAAAATATTTTTTTTGAAAATTTATTTTTAAGGCAACTTGATACTTTCAACTTTTTCCCAAAAATATTTTTTTGAAAATATTTATTTTTACAAAAAATTGATACTTTCAACTTTTCTCCAAAAATATTTTTTGGAAACTTTGATTTTCGAGGAAAATTGATACTTTCAACTTTTTTCCAAAAATATTTTTTTGAAGAAATTTATTTTTAAGGAAAATTGATACTTTCAACTTTTCCCCAAAAATATTTTTTGGAAACTTTGATTTTCGAGAAAAATTAATACTTTCAACTTTTCCTCAAAAACCCCTTTTTTAAAAAATTTATTTTTAAAGAAAATTGATACTTTCAACTTTTTCCCAAAAATATTATTTTTTTTAGGTTTTATTTAAAAAAATAAAATAATAAAACAAAATAAAAGTGAAAATAAAAAAAAGTAAAACAAAAATAAAAATAAAATAAAGATAAAAGAACATTAAATAATCCTAATTTAATAAATAAAATAAAAAAACAAATAAATAAATAAATAAATAAATATAAAAAAACTGGAGCGGCTCGGAGTACGGCTCTGCTCGGCTCGACTCAAGAAAGAGAAACGGTTCGAAGAAGCGGCTCGGGACGTCGGCTCGGCTCGGCTTGACTCGAGTAACGGCTCGGCTCGACTCGACTAACGGCTCGGGGAGGCAAAACACGCTCAGGTCAAAAAGCAGGTCGACGCTCGGGTCGGGTCGGATCTCGGTAAAATGTGCGGATCCTCTAGGTTATTTAATGCAAAAACGACGTCATTTTGGGAGGATATATAAGGCTGTTTCCTTCGTTTTTCGACAGAAACCTTCTTCCCTCTCTCTCTTTTCCTTCTTTTTTCTCTCGCTTCTCTCTAAAACGGTCGAAGAACTCCGGTTGAATATTCATCGGATTTTGAAATTTTTCACCGAAATATGGGTTTTTCACCGGAAGTTCGTCGGAAGTTCGCTGAAAAGTTGGTCAATTTTTGAGAATCTTCACTGAAAACTGGGCAGTTGGTTGAAAACTTCAAACTTGGCCAGAATTGTTGTCGAAAAATTTAACTTTCGTAAAAAATTCAACCGGTATCTGGAATTTTCCAAAAAATTCTCAGAAAAAAAATCACAAAAATTCTCCAAAAATTCCTGCTAATTCCTACAGCTGTTCTAAACGCACTAAAACCTTCCTAGCCTTTAAATCTTCTCTGTATCTTTTTTTTCCTCAACCAATATTCTTTTTGCTTCTGTTTTTCTATGTGTGTTCTTCCTTCTGTTCCAGTACCTATTTATAGGGATTGATCAGAAGAGTTTCTGATCAATCCCTATTTCTTTTTGGATGGGGATTCAATCTTTGAATCCAATCTGGATTCTAATTGAATCCCCATTCTCGGTAGGATTCTTCAACAGAATTCAATCTCAACCCAAAAAAAAAGAAATCAAATAAACGAAAAAAATCAGATAAATGAATAAAAAAATAACAGATAATTAAAAAAAATAATAAGATAAATAAAAAACAATACAAGATAAATAAAAAAATAATAATAATAAATTAATTAAATATAATAATAAATATATAACTAAATAAATAAAATACATATATAAATATTAACAGAAAAAATAAATAAAGATATACATATATTAATATATAGTAATAATAAATAAATAAATAATAAATACATAAGATACAAAAGAAGAAAAAAATATAAAATACAAAATAAAAACTAAATTGGGCTTACCCATTTGGACTAGGCCCAATTATCCGGACCTGGACCAAATTGGGTGTCTACATTTATTATTATCAATTTTCGTCGAAAATAAATCTAATTATTCCACCATTTAGATCTATTTAGAAATTTTTTTTTCTTGGAAAGAAAATAATATGAAAATTATTTTTTTTGAATTTTCATCTAAATTATTCCACCATTTGGGTCAAATTTAGAGAAAATTTCTCACTTAGAGATTTATTAAAAATCTACCATTTGAAATTTCTAAAAATCTCATCTTTATATAATTATCAAATATTTTCAATCCAAATTTTTATTTAAAAAAGAATACAATTACTTGTATTGAAATTTCATCTAAATCATTCCACCATTTGGGCCAAATTTAGAGAAAATTTCTCACCTAGAGATTTCTTAAAAATTTACCATTTGAAATTTCCTAAAATCTCATCCTTGAGTAATTTGTATTTAATTCCAAAAATTTTATATTTTTATGTTTTTTATTATTTTTAATTTTTTAATTTTTTTTGTTTGAAAATAAATATTAATTATTGTTATTGAAATTTTATCTAAATTATTCCACAATTTGGGATAAATTTAAACAAAATTTCTCAGCTAGGAATTTCATAAAAATTTACCATTTGAAATTTTTATAAATTCAATCATTGGATGATTAATATTTATTCCTAAAATATTTATTTTTTATTATTTTATTAAATTTAATATCAAATAATGAAAACCATAAAACAAAGTGAATAAATAAACAATTATGCATAAAACAAAACAAATGAATAAACAATCAAATAAAGAGAAAAAAAGAAGTACCAAACAATTAAGGAATTTGAAAAAAAAAAAGGCAAGTAAAAGTACCAAAGTTGACGTGAGCCTTTGGGATGAAATTCTACCAAATCAATGTGCTAGCCTATCACATGACACTAAGGCATCAAAGCACACTAAGACACTTGCTCCATACGCATGTGGTTCCCTTTTACTATTGCCTTCCACTATTTTTGGTTCCTGCTAGCTTTTTCTGTTCTTGCTGCCCAGTCTTCTTTTTGGTTCCTCTTCTTTTTTTTTCTTTTGGTGCCAACAGCTTCACGTTCCCTTGCTTGCTGTCAATTTTTTTCTCTCCCCTCCTTATGTGTTCCAACGTTTATTTATAAGGATTGATCAGAAGAGTTTCTAATCAATCCCAATTCCTTCTTGTGATTAAGATTCAATCTTTGAATCCAATCCAAACTCTACCAGCCCAGTTTTATGCAAACTCAAACACCCTTTTTTTTATTTTTTTCATTTTTATTATTTTTTTAATTTTTTAATTGTCAAAGTTGATCTTGTAGACCCTCAGATAGATTGGGATGTCTACAACTACCCCTCTTTGCGTATTTTCTGTGAAACAAAAATTGTGCAAAGATGTAGACAACCTAATCAATTTGACACTTTTTTTTTTAAAGAAAAAATAACAAAGCTTCTCTAAATAGAGGCTCAAGGACTTTTGAAAATAAACAAAGCTCCTCTAAATAGAGGCTCAACGACTTTGAAAATAAATAAACCTCCTCTAAACATAGGCTCAACGACTTTGAAAATAAACAAAGCTCCTCTAAACAAAGGCTTAATGACTTTGGAAAGCAAATTACTCCTCTAAATAAAGGCACTGCAACTTTGAAAGTAAATTGCTCATTCAAACAGAGGCACCACAACTTTTGAAAGTAAATTGCTCCTCTAAACAGAGGCACCGTAACTTTTGAAAAGTAAATTGCTTCTCTAAATAGAGGCACCACAACTTTGAAAAGTAAATTGCTCCTTTAAATAGAGGCACCACAACTTTGAAAGTAAATTGCTCCTGTTTAGTAAATTACTCTTTTAAACAGAGGCAACTCAACTTTTGAAAAGTAAATTGCTCCTCTAAATAGAGGCACCTCAACTTTGAAAAGTAAATTGCTCCTCTAAATAGAGGCACCTTCACCTCAACTTGAAAAGTAAATTGCTCCTCTAAATAGAGGCACCTCAACTTTGAAAAGTAAATTGCTCCTCTAAACAGAGGCACCACGACTTTGAAAAATAAATTGCTCCTTAACAATCATGTTCAAAGGAGTTATAGATCATGACTGAAGGAATTTTGTAATGGGAACTCAAGGATTCACATTTGAGTTCAACATTCAGGGGTTCAGATTCGTAAGAATCTTTCAACTTCGTAAGAATTTAATGAAATTTGATTCTTAAAATTTCAGTTTCATTCAAATTTGTAATATCTCGAGATTTGCATTTGCAACTTGCAAGACTCGCATCCAACATTTAAAGATCTTTATTTGAATTTTGGAGATTCACATCCAAAAGTTCAAGGCTTTTCAAAGGTTCTCATTTGTCAAACTTGAAATTCATATCCAAAAATCTAAAGCTTTTCATTTGAATTTTGGAGATTCACATCAAAAAATTCAAAGCTTTTTATTTAAGTTCAAAGGCTCACATGTAATAAAACTTAGAATTTCACATCTAAGTTCAAAGGTTCTCATTAAAACATTAGAAATTCATATCCAAAAAGTTGAAGCTTTGTATTTTGGAGATTCACATCCAAAAGTTTAAAACTTTTCATTTGTTCGAAGATTCACATTCAATGAACTTTAAGGTTTCACTCCTCAAAGATTCTCATTTTCAAACTCAAAGATTCTCATTTGAGTTTTTAAAAATTCTTATCAAAATATTCACAATTTATTTTTCAAGTGACTCAAAAATTTGCATGAATGAATGTTATGACAAAAAATGCAAATGCCTTCTTAATGATGTAAATGCAACAACCTAGATTCTTATAGTGCCATAAATGTCCAAAAAAAGTTTAATTCATCAAATTATATACATGTACTATTCAAGCAATGATGCCAACATGATACATATAATGCAGATATTAATAATGTCATGAAATCTTAAATAATTATGGTAATATGGCTCTTAAAACTCTACCATTTCGCATTTCTTCCTTGTTCAGCTTCTCAATACTTTGGGATAAGTTTCATCAATCGATCATCACTTGACCATCATTCATGGGCTTTTCAGCACTAATAAATTTCAGAACAAGTTTCATCCACCATCACTGGGTCACTACTCATAAGTGTCTCAACATTAACCATTCCAAACAAACTTCATCGTCTGTCACCAGGTTACACTCATAGGTTTCTCAACCCTAACCACTTTATCCACTAATCCATATTATTTTTATCATTCAATCATAACTCGTAAGTCATGTCGACCAATTCATCATTTGGTCATATCACCTCTTCAAGATTTTGCATTTTCTTCATTTGTTGGCCAACCCATCACCATTTTCATCATTTGACCACACCACGTGTTATCTTAAATCATCATTCTCAGGCTTCTACGATCTTTTCATTTTTCTTTATCATTTTGGATTTCTTTTCAAATGAATGCAAGACTCTTTTAAGCACATATTCATTCATTCATTATCATTTTAATTCTTGAAAAATACAATGCAATCAAGCATTTTCTCAATTCATTTTAGAGATGTGAGAACAAAAGAGTGAAAGGTGCATTGAGAAAATGAGAAGTGAGTCTTGGTACCAAAACAAATGGGGAAAGAAACAAGTTGGATGTATGACATTGGGACAAATGAATATTCAAACAATTTTGAACACTAATTCAAGATTTTTTTTCAAAAACTCATTCCATTGATTGTTAAAATCATTTTGAGCTCATCAAACTTTATCTTAGCTTTGGAGGATCTTTAGATGCATTGATCTTCTATATATTTGAACTTTCATCTAACTTTCAGCTCAAAGATTTGGTTTACCCAAATTGCCCTTTTCGGGTTTTTAATTTAAGTCTTCCATTGTCCTCCTTTCATTTTTTTTTTCTTTTTTTTTTTTTTCCCTTTCTTTTTTCATTTTTTTCACCTTTCACCATTTTTTTTTCTTTTTTTTTCATCTTTCATCCATTGTTGATATCTCTCACATATTAATCTTTAGGACAATAACATGATTCCATCATGAGCACACTTTTGCCCAACATATGATTATTCAATTCGAGCATTCACACTTGATCCAAATAGACTTTTCAAGGTTGTAATATAGGCCATGGTATGGGGTAATGAAAGAAATGGATAAAATAGGCTCAATATATATGTTTAAAGGGTTCAAAACTAAAGGATTATCACTTGTTGCAACTTGGCATTTTGCCCCACTCTATATTATTTTACTACTTTTCCCTTTCTTTATCTCATTCTTCATAAAAAGATTCTCATTTCTTTGCCCCAAATCATTTGTGGCATTTTTCTTTGTTTTTTTTTTTAGATCTTTTAGACTATTGTTTTTTTTTTTAAATTATCCCCTAGTATGGAGGGTGATCCTTGGTCAAGATTTTTTTGAAAAAAAATCACAATAGGCTCAAAAGGGTAACAATGAATGGTTTTTCAAATGGTAAAAGAAATATGGCCATTTTTCATCTCAATGTGGATACTTTTCTTAAACCTCATCTATTGAGCAAAAACAAGCTCATGGATTTGTCAAAAAAATTGCCCATCTTTAAGATATATTAATCTCACATCTGTTAATAGTTAGCTTTTTTTTGCTCTAATAATCTCCTTAAATTAATGTGAATGAGTTCTCAAAATTAAATTTTAAAATTATTGCTGCCATTGTCTAAACATTCATCGTTCAGAATTTAAGAATGGGAACAAAAGTTATGAAAGGTGACAAAGCATTGAACAGTAGTTGAATGAAGAAGAAAAAGTAATGAAATACATTAAATTGCCTTTTATTGAAATGATAACAAATGAAATCCTACTGCCTAAAAGAAACCTAACATTACTCTAAAAAAATCCTAAAATGACAAGAAACTTTCAATCAGCCATATCTCCATTCTCTAAAATTGTCCCCCTATGCGATCAGGTGAAGAATCTTTATTGACATCTTGCCCTTCAATTCATTGTGACTCTTCGGATCCTTTCTGACCAATGTGTTCTTGATTTTCACTCAGAGCATTATGATTTGGTAATGGATTATCACTAACATTAAGTGTTGTTGCTCTTTCTTGATCAAAACTTACCATTCTATCATTGATTAACCATTGCACCTTATGCTTTAAAAGCAGTGTAATTTTCAGTAGAATAGCCAACAATTCTATAGTGATAGTCACAGTGGGCTGTAGGATCATACCACTAGGATAGGGTGGCTTGAGTGGCTCCACATGGCTGGAGGCAATCAAGTGGCTATTATAGAGTTCTCGATATAACTTCGTATAAGTCATGGAGATTGGATCAAATACAGATTTTTCTCGAGTAATCCGTTGCTCTCGTGAACCACTTGCTGGATTAGTAGGGCAAATTTGGGCTCTTGCAGGAGTTTGAATGTTAAAGCTATATGGAAGATCTTGAGGGCTAAAAATTGATCGATATGTGGATGAATAAGGTGGTTGTGGAGCTAGCTGGTATGGTTAGGATGAGGCATTATTCACAGCAGTATAGTATGGTGAGTAACCTTGGGGTGGATAGGGTTGATAACCCCTGAATTGTTATCTATCAAAGCTCACAACTTGAGCTTCAGTTTCTTTCTTTTCTGATGCCTTCTTGGTTTTTCCTCCTTTCAACTTGCTATTCTTGATGGCACTTTTAATAATTTCTTCAAAGATCACCTTGTCGATGAAATTCTTTATTGTATTCCCTATAATCTTTTCATAATAGAGAGATTTCAAAGTGCTGACAAACAAAACTATAGTTTCTTTCTCAGTCAGAGAAGGCTATACTTGAGAAGTAATATCCTTTCACCTCTGGGCATACTCTTTAAAAGTCTTATTGACCTTTTTCTTCAAGTTTTGTAAAGACAAACGATCAGGGGCCAAATCCATGATATGTTGATATTGACTAATAAAATCATGGGCCACGTCACTCTAAGAACGGATGCGAGTTCTGTCTAACTAGATATACCACCTAACAGCAGAACAGTAAGACTGTCTTAGAAAATATGCATTAATAGCTTTTTGTCATGAGCATAGACTGCCATCTTTTGACAATACATGGTAATATGAGTTTTTGGGCACTTTGTACCATCATATTTTTCAAATTATGGTATTTTGAACTTAGGAGGAATGACCAAATTAGGGACTAAGCAAAGCCCAGCAGCATCAACTGAACCATAGAAACCAATTCCTTCTACAGCCCGTAGCCTTTGTTCTAGCATACTAATTTTGAAATTTTCCTGAGCTTTCACTTTTATATTTTTCTTGTCTTTTTCTTTCAGTTCATCCAGATCAGGGATTTGAATTGGTTCAACTGTCTTTTTAGTAAAGACAAGATTCACATCGCTATGGTAATACCCTGGATTAGAGGCTAATGGCATTCGAGGATATGTAAGATATGTGAAATGTTGTGGTGGAACCTCTTGTGTAGACTGAGCTTGAGGTGGACCAAAACCAGGTGGATATAGGGGGTCAGTCACTTCTTGCGATGTAGGGCCTTGTTGGCTTGTGTTCTCTTATACTCTTTTCCTCTTATTTAATTTGTTAAGAGCATCCAAAATTTTACTTAACTCATTCTCAATCTTTTTTTAAGCTTTTTCCAATTTTTCAAATTGGTGAGAGTTTTTTTACTCTATTTGTCTGGCCCTGGCTCTTGTATTATATCGATGGATGAGGTTTCTGCTGGATGGAGCTATCTTTGAACCTTTAACATCACAATTACAATTAGAAACTATGTATGATATGCAAATGTATGCATGAAATGTACTAATGTTTGCCGCATCATCGATATTGATAAAAGAAATCTCCATTTGAAACTTTATTAAATAAAATTTCAAAATTACATCCTAATAAAGTCAAAGCAATATTTTAAAGTTCTCAACATCATTCTTTATTTCTAATGCCTCCTTATAAACTTCCTAGCTTGTTGGTAATGATTTTGTGCCTCATCTAGGAAATTAAGTAAATATCGCCCATGCATTCCCACTGGTTGCACCATAGCCTTCAAACTTTCCATTTTTTTTTTCCATTTTTGATGCTTTGTCTGCAACAATGCATATTTGATCAAACAAATGCCTTAGATGCATTTTTTTTTTATACACATGTCTTTCCATAACTCACTCTGTTGAGCTTGTTTCCTGCATTCATCAGACAAAGCTTCTTCTTATGCTGTGCACCGATCCACTATCTCTTGTAGCATTTGACTATGTCTATATGCCCTAGCAGTAACCTTTTGTTCTTCTTCCACCCTTACTTTTAACAATTTATTTTCTTTTAAAAGTCGGGTAAGCTTGGGTGTGACTGACGAATGTGTCAATCTAAATCATTAAATAAGGCTCTCCATTGATCTTTTTGCTCTGTAAGGCTCTGGATTTTCATTTCTTAAAGTCGTGAACACTCTACCATTTCTATCTTCAATCGCTTGTTTTCTTGTTCTAACTTATCTTTCTCAGACTGGAGTTTTCTCTTAGCTATTTTCATTTTAAGCAAAGGATCTTGAAGAATGGGTTTTGGGGAATGCCCTAATTGTTTACTGGGAATCATAATGTCTTTTCCCCTCCTCGCATGCCATACACTATATTCTGGAGTGACGTCATAAGTAAACCTCCTTTGGTTAACCCTGGTGGTTTGCTTTCATGCTTTTTTGATCTTTTCAACCATTCCATATGCCCTTTTATCAGTGAATGAGAACTCTTATTGGTTAAGTCCATAGGTTTCTAGAATGAATTGCTCACACCCGGATTATCTTCTCACTAAAGCTGGAGCATAAATAACAACACCTCATAGGCCTAATAAAAACACCCATGGCTGATTTCCACAACTGTATAACACTGTATCATGACGCATCTAAGGTGCTCTCCAAACTATCCCTTGACTATCAAGGGCTCAAAAATAGAAAACCCATTTCTCTTTTGACTTTGCTTGAAGCCATGTGCTGTAACAGAATTCTTTGATGGGGATACTGGAACGAAGGTATGGCTTGTGAAATTGACTTTTTTTACATTCAATGTGACTCTTAATCCATACATAAAGCAACTGTAAACATCCATTAAATTGACCTTTACCGTTTCTACGACAAAAGTTTAGAGATCGAATGGTTTCTGCCAAAATGGTTGGTGCTACATTGACCTGATATGCTAATTGATCAACAAAATCCACCACTGCAACATCAACATATCTGATGACTTTCGAAAAGATCACCAATCCATATAAAGCTATAGCCATAGCTACTAATCCCTGATCATCATCTATGTGCCCCTTGATGAAATCTCGTAAAAAACTCTATGGAATAGCCTTCACCCTTTATCTTGACACATGAATCAACTTGAGGCAAACTAAGTCCAAGCATTTGCACTAGTTTTTTACGATAGCCCACCTTGTTGGCCCAGTAAATCTTGTTTGGGTTTGCTAGATCGAAGTGAAGTAAGACCATATACTTTTCAATTGTGGGCACCATGTCTGCTTCGTTGAAAACAAAACATCTATATGAAGGATCCCAAAATTGAGTGATAGCCCTAATCAAATTATTATCCACTTACACCTGTAGCAGTGAAGCTATGTCTCCATATCTATTCTCAAATTCCTCTTATCTTATTCTATTCATGCATCCCCATATACTGTTTAAGTTAGATAGATCATTTTACTGTAGCTCTAGATGAACTCTTTCGGGTAATGATGAAATGAAATCCTTAGGCAAGCAATCTCTTTGTTTTCTTTGACCCTCTTTTGACTTAATTTTCAATTGATAAGCAGACTCATTGTGGATTGATGTAGACTTTGGTTGCATTTGGCTTTTCATGGATGTAAGTGTGAGATCTGATTTATCAATAACTGATATGCGATAAATATTTCTTATATGAAAATGATGCAAAAGATAGTGTTAAATATGATCATGATATGATAATGCTAGAACATGAGAATAGAGATGATGCATAGAATGAAATGCTAGAACATGAGAATGAAATGACATATAGATGCAGAAAATCAAGCAGACAAAATGGTTAGATAACGAATTGTTTCTTCTAGTGCCCTAATTTTAGGTTGTATCTATTGATGGATAGGAAGGGCTTAAGTTGGTTTCTTAGGGGTGAACTATATGTAGGGTTAGAAAATTTTGACAATTAAAAGGTTCCCAAATTATTTCTTACATCATTGTCCATCACAGACTAGTAAAGCAGTCCAATCCTCACCCATCACAGGCTACCAACGGAAATGATTCAATTTGAGTGAGAGTATTTCACTAGTCATTACGAAGATTATTATCTCACGAGAGTGTAGGTCTTTACTTATTTCTAAGAGGGACTGAGCCTGGGTATAGAGCCCATGTAATGCAAATGCATATGGTAGTGTGTGTGAAGGAACACAAAATTATCAATCCCTTAAATCAAATAAGAAACCAAAAAAGGAAAAATGTTAGTAAACAAATAACTTAAAGCCATTCGTTCAAAAGATAGGATAAATTCAAAAATTATGGCTTGACTCTCTAATGTCCCAAGTGGAGTCACCAAACTATCATAACGTCTAGATCTAGGGATCTATCGTTAGATTTAACAAATGAATGGAGTCACCACCAATCTTTTATTTGGTGTGATTGGTCACCTAAGGAATCTATCCTTTTAAGGAACTCCTAAGCTTGACTAAGGGTCCTTAAAAGAATAGGTTCGGGTTTATTAACCAGAAATAAGGTTCGGGAGTTCGGTTACATATGGGAAGGTTATAGCACCCCCACATGCCCATCCAAGAGATGGTACCATATTATTTCAAATTTATCCTAAGGTTTCAAGTCTAATGGCTTCAAATATTATAAACAATTTTAAGATTCTCTATCAATCTGGTAGAACTCTTAAAAAATACTTCCTCACCTCAAGAGTATTCTAGAATCCTATTTGATTTCTTGAAGAGACTCTGTTGTCAGAAAAAGATTTATTTATTATTATTTATTATTATCAATTTTCGTCGAAAATAAATCTAATTATTCCACCATTTGGGTCAAATTAGAAATATTTTTTTTTGAATTTCTAAAATTTTCACCATTTGGGCCTATTTAGAAATTTTTTTTTTTTTCTTAGAAAGAAAATAATATGACAATTATTTTTATTGAAATTTCATTTAAATTATTCCACCATTTGGGTCAAATTTAGAGAAAATTTCTCACCTAGAGATTTATTAAAAATTTACCATTTGAAATTTCTAAATATCTCATCTTTATATAATTATCAAATATTTTCAATCCAAATTTTTATTTAAAAAAGAATATAATTACTTGTATTGAAATTTCATCTAAATCATTCCACCATTTAGGTCAAATTTAGAGAAAATTTCTCACCTAGAGATTTCTTAAAAATTTATCATTTGAAATTTCTAAGAATCTCATCCTTGGGTAATTTGTATTTAATTCAAAAAATTTTATATTTTTATGTTTTTTATTATTTTTAATTTTTTAATTTTTTTTGGTTTGAAAATAAATATTAATTATTGTTATTGAAATTTTATCTAAATTATTCCACCATTTGGGATAAATTTAAACAAAATTTCTCACCTAAGAATTTCATAAAAATTTGTCATTTGAAATTTTTATAAATTTCATCATTGGATGATTAATATTTATTCCCAAAATATTTATTTTTTATTATTTTGTTAAATTTAATATCTAATAATGAAATCCATAAAACAAAGTGAATAAATAAACAATTATGCATAAAACAAAACAAATGAATAAACAATCAAATAAAGAGAAAAAAAAAATAAGTACCAAACAATTAAAGAATTTGAAAAAAAAAAAAGCAAGTAAAAGTACCAAAGTTGACGTGAGCCTTTGGGATGAAATTCTACCAAAACAATATGTTAGCCTATCACATGACACTAAGGCATCAAAGCACACTAAGGCACTTGCTCCACACGCAAGTGGTTCTTCTCCACTATTGCCTTCCACTATTTTTTGGTTCTTGCTACCCAGTCTTCTTTTTGGTTCCTCTTTTTTTTTTTTCTTTTGGTGCCAGCAGCTTCCTGTTCCCTTGCCTGCTCAATTTTTTTTCTCCTCTCTTCTTGTGTGTTCCAATTTTTATTTATAAGGATTGATCAGAGGAGTTTTTGATTAATCCCAATTCCTTCTTGTGATTGAGATTCAATCTTTGAATCAAATCCAAACTCTGCGAACCTAGTTTTATGCAAACTCAAACACCTTTTTTTTGTTTTTTTATTTTTATTATTTTTTTAATTTTTTAATTGTCAAAGTTGATCTTGTAGACCCCTAGACAGATTGGGGTGTCTACAATTATGGTATAGTATATTATGTTATATTATATTATTGAATTATTATTATTATTTTTTATTATTATTATTTTCTTTCCTTTTCTCTTAATTTGTGAGTGAATAAGGAAATTGAATATCCAATCAACCGAATCAAAAGGATTCAATCTACTTGGTCAAGGGTTTTAATTCAAAATCGAATCAAATGACTTTTAATTCAATGAAGTCCAATTAGCAAAGACCCAAGCCTAAATCATGATTGAACAGAATCTAATCCTAGGATTCAAGCCTGAATTGGTTCTATCCGATCTTTAAAATTTCTATCAAAATAGCCTATAAATTAAACACAATATTGCAAAGAAAGACATAATTGATTTTTAGGGAAAAAAGACTCTGTGTTTAAAATTTTGAGAAAAAGTTAGAGAAATGGGCAAAAAAACCTTGGACAAGCTGAAATTTTATTTGAATGGCCAAATTTCCTGAATACGGTTTTTGAATTCAAGTCACCCTATAGTTACCCATGGCAGTTGATTTTCATGTAGCGCGTTCACACTTATTTTTCTTTCCTCTCGTCTTACTCCTGGAATGATCAAATGGTTTTATAAAAAACCAAGCAAATGAATCAAAGGAGAAGGCCAATTTTTGAATCGAGAACACTTTGCCAAAAAAATCCCAGCAAACATTTTGCAAAAAACAAAACCATTGCACACCCTTATAAACCGACATAGCTTGGACGATTTACAATATGTTGGGCCTAAATCTTTGTTAGGGAGGGAGGTCACGTCTAGAAAAGTGGCATAATAAGAAATGATGGTGTCTAGAGTGACAATGAGAGGAGATTTTGGGTGATTTTTGTTGCAACTTTAAAATTAGGCTAGGAAAATCCAACAAGATTCATGAAAAACTGAGGCCACACATGAGAAGAGAAAGGAAAAAAGAGTTAGTGGAAATTTTCAAGGGATTTTCTAGAGCCAATCGATAGCGATGAGCACTGTTTGACTGACTATTGACGCCATAATCTAGGCTTGAAGAGGAGTGGTCAATTGTGTTTTTTTTTTTAAGAGAAGATTTTTTTTAAGAAAAAGAAAGAGAAATGAGATGAAAAAAAAGTTTAGGTTTCACAATTTAAAAAAAACTTAGGCAGACCTATTTATGGACCCAACTCAATCCCAAGATCCGCACACCTAACCTTACCCAATGCCACTTTTTTCAACAACCTTGAATCGATCCAGTTAGATTGAATTGAATTACTTTTGAACTAGTTGCTGAACCACTGAAGAAACCAAGAGGAAAGGCTACCAAAATGTCGGTTGAGCTGAGAAAAACCACTTAAACAAATAGCTAGCTGACCGAATCACTTGAACCAGTATACTGAACCATTGATTGACTTTGACTAGTCCTTTTGGGTTTTTTTTTTTTTTATTTTACTTTTTAATATATTTATTGTTAAGTTATCTATTTGCTTATCTATGCATATTTAATTTTTTAAAACTAAAAAATGAATATATATTAAAAAATGCTAAAAATATATTTTTTAAAAGCTAAAAATAAAAATAAAAATTTTCTGATGATGAGATATTAAAGAATTTTAAGTAATGATTCTTTAAAAATCTTTAAATAAAAATATTTTTCTAAAATGCTACCAAAGTACTAGAGTATTTAGAAATATATTCAATATAAAAAGGTTTTCAATTATTTATTTTTAATTAAAAAATTAAAAAATATATAAAAAAATAATTATAAGAGAAAATAATAAGTAAATAAAAAAAATTGAGAGAAAGGAAATTTTTATCAAATGATAAGATTTTAAGGTAATTTGAGTAGTAATACTTAAAAATTCTCTATATGAGAAAATTTTTTAAATATTACTAGCATATTGGAGTATTTATAAAAAATTTTAATATAATAAAATTTTTTCTTTTTCGCTAAATAAATTAATAAAAATAAGAAAGGAAAGTAATAATCAAATATTTCTAAAAAAAGAGTAAATAAAATATGTAAACTAATATTTCATTATTTGTGTGGCATACATGTCACTCAATTTTTAAAGAATAAACATGAGCCTTTGATGATGGGATTTAATGATAATCTGAGTAGCGATACTTAAAAAATTTCAAGTAGAAAAAATTCTTTCAATGTTACCAATATATTGAAACATTTTAAGAGTTCGTTCAATAATAAGATTCTAATTTATTTTTCTCTAATAAAATAGAATAACAAAAAAAAAATAAAAAAATCAAAACAAAAAAATAATAAATAAGGGAAATCCAGGAAATTGTTTTTAAACATAAAAAATAAAACCATTTTCGTCAATATTAATGGATAACACATAATTAATTGGTATCGTTTTTAATAGGTGTTGTGAGGGTGCTAATCTTTCCTTATATGTAACCAATTTTCAAATCTAAACTGTTTCGCTGACCTTAAAATTATCTTTTTAATAAATTTTAAGATTTTATTAAAAAATAAGTTTTAATAGGTGATCAATTATACCTAACTAAAAAAAATTAGTAGTGACTCTTTTTATTTTTAATTTCTTCTAACGGTTCCAAAACTGTTACGGTATGTATTATATTAATAAAGTTATTATTCGATACTTTAATAAAGTTATGACATGTACTATAGTAATAAAATTATTATTTGACACTTTAATAAAGTTATGACATGTATTATATTAATAAAATTTTTACTTGATACACCTAGATCTCTTTTCTTTCTTTCTTTTTTTTTCTTTCCTTTTATATTCTTTTTCTTCTTTCTATATTTAATAAATATATATATTTTTTAAGATTTAGATTGGGACTCATTTGATGTTATTGATTAATTTTTTTTTGTTATTTTTTCTTTTTTTATTATTATATAATTTTGTAAAAATGCATGCCCTATAAAATGTTAATATGACACCTGGACTTTGCTCCTTTTTTTTAGTTTTTTTAGTTTTTATAACTTTTTAAATTAGAAAAAAATTTAATTAGATAAATTTTAAAACAAAATGAGTTAGGTTAATAATGATGACAAAACAATTAGTATTTGATGAGTTCTGATTCCTCATGATTGGATATAGGCATTTTTATTAAAATTGGTATTGAATTAAGATAGATCAATTTTTTCTTTTTAAAAGAAAAGCATTGTTGGGTTATAAATGGATTTAAGGTGCCATGCCTGAAGCTATTCTGTGATATATTTAAAAGTATATATTTTAGTATTTATTGAATTATATATTTTATATATGTATTATATAAATAAGATTTTTTTCTCAACCAATAAAGACTTACTAAATTAAGCATAGAGCTCCACTTGTTCATCTCTGTTCAAAAACAGAGTCTGTTAAACTAAAAAACCAGATGAAGCTTAACACTTGAAACGTCACAATAAAACACTCCCTCAGTAGTTACAACCATACATGAAATAATGTGCTACCAGCAACACCTTGCTTTGCCAAAGAATCTACTAAGAGTTTGCTTACCTATGGATGAGAACAAAATCTACCATCTAAATAGCATCCCTGGGCTTATCAATTTCAGCAAAATCTTCCAATATCTCCTAGGCACGGTTTCAGTCTTACAAACCCAAGTGATGGCTACCCTTGAATTTGATTTAATGATGAGGTCATTCTTTTTCAACCTGACTATCTGCATTGAGGTGTTGAAATTTTCCCTTTTGACCGGCTCCCACAGTAATTTGTCCATTGCATTGGCCCTCAGCCTAACATTTTTGTAGTTTCCAATAGGTTCTTCAGCACGCCCTCTTCCCAGTGGAACAACTATCTTCAATACGAATATTCCACACTCCAGAGTCGATGTCATACAAGTTAGCTACTTTGCAATCCTTTATGTCCGCCAATAAGAAGAGTTTAGGAAGCACCTCCCTTAGTGGCTTGTCACCAATCCATTTATCCAGCCAAACCAATACACTTGCTCCATTCCCTACAATCCATGTACGCTCATCAATTCCAATCAGCTTATCTATTCCTTCTATATTGTTTAGCCTAAATCACATTTTTTTTCACACCTACGACATATTATCTGGATCTAAACCCAGATTCCCATTAACCACAAATGATTTCCATCGATTCGTCACCTCATTTCCAAAATCTTTGTTATTCGTCCACCAATCTAGAAACCAATATGTCCTTGGTCCCCGATCCATCTTTTCCGAATATAACATAATAGGACAGTGGTCAGATAATGACTTTTCAACCCTCTTTGACATAAGTCTTCCAAATGCAGTAACCACTCAACAGATATAGGGACAATGGCATATCCATAAACTCCCCTTATGAATGAAATCGTTCAAATCTTCAAAGCCCACTCCATCATATAGTCGGCCCATCCTTTCCTCTAGATTTCAGGCTGGGTTAAAATCACCAGCAATACAAAATATTTTGCCCCTATCCTCCTTTAGTTATAACATTTCACCCCATAATGTTCTTTTCTCTCCATCTCCACCTGGTGCATTTACATTTACGATACAGCATTCAAAATCATGCCTCTGCCATCTACCTTTGATGAGAATAAATCTCTCTTTGATAACCTCTAAGAGTTTGTTAATACTGCCTTTGGCCCATATTGTTAACAATCCATCAGATCTCTCATCACTTTTTGTTTCTTTAATTAGAGTCATCTCAAGATTTAGAGCCATAATCAGTTTTCTCACCGCTTGCATTTTCATACTCCCAGAAATAACTTTAACATTCCAGGACACAATTCTCCTTTTGTACCTCCTAAAAAAGACCCCTACTAGAGATTGCAAAAGTCACAAACCCCCTTTCCTAACTCCCCTTCACTTTAAGGATTCAAGAATTACACCCATACTGTAACACTAGATAACTACTATAGACAAATTTCACTTACCCAGCACAATTTTCATAAATCCAAAATTACCTCGAGACCTTTTCCATCAATTGCAATCTTCTAGTTACCTTTTCTTCATCTCCAGTCACAGATAATCCTAACTGCTTTCCTACCTCCCAGATTGCCCTTGCTTCCTTCAGTGACTCGTTTTCTTCTTCCCCTCTGCAAATCACTCAAAATCTGTTTTGAAAGTCCCCATCCGAGATTGAGCCATTGGCAATCGATGTCTCTTCTTCAATCTTTATGCTACCACGAGGTTCATCCGTTGTCTTCTTCACTTTTTTTTGTAGACTTTGCCTATCATTGTTTGATATCTTATTTTAAGATGTTAACATTTTAAGCTCAATCTAATATCCACGTGGCATCTCAATTGTTTTTTTCACCTTCTGATTTAGATTTTTTATTTATAAAATCATTATTTAATATCTTAATTTAAGAAATTAATATTTTAAGTTCCATTGAAATGTTTATGTGATTACTTGATGAGCACTTTTTTTTTTCTTTTATTTGTGTTTTTCTGTTTTTTTACTTTTTGTTTTAATTAAATTAATTTTATGAGAAAAGGAAATTAATAAAGGTATCTACATGGTATTCTCATTTGTTTTTTTTTTCTTTCACCTTTTAAATTTTTTTTAATTAGATAAATTTTGTAATAAAAAATACTAATTAATAGAGATGACAAAATAAAATATATTCAAAGGGTTCCAATTCGCCTTAATTCGATACGGGCGAAATTTTTTTAAATCATGATTTGAGTTGAAGATGGTTTAAGTTTTTAAAAAGAAATAAGATTGAATCAAAAACATGTTTAAAATGCCCTGTCCCGATATATTTTGGGGTATATATAAAAATATAATTTTTACTGTTAATTTAATTTTATATTTATATATAAATTTATAAAATTATTAATTTTAAAAATTAATATTTTAAACTCAGTGAAATTATTTACATGACGAATAGTTGTATAATTTGTTGATAAAATACTGAACTTTTAATTTCAATTATCATGATTAAAATCCTCACAACCTCAATATATATATATATATATATATATATATATAAAAGTGTCCATGTGCCACCCTTTATTAGTTCTTTTTCATATTTTTTTTTTATCTTTTTTTTCATTTTCACTTTTTTTTAAAATTTTGTTGGGTTTTTAATTTTTATTTTTTAATTAGATTTTTTTTCACCTTTTGAATTTTTAGGTTTTCAGCTATGACTAATGTCTTACTAGCTAAATAGGCGTCAAAGCTACCTAAAAAAAGGCAAGGTGGACATTGGATTGAAATCAATGAATTGTTGTTAGAGATCTTTTAAGATCAATAGAAAGAAATAAGAGAGTTCTCCCTTCTTTGATTCCTTCTCTTTTTAATTTTGCTCTTTCAATCTATCAAAATATATCAATCTATCTATCAATCAGTTTGAAAATAGTATGTTCATATTAATCGATTTGAAAATAGCACGTTTATATTATTTTTCATTCATTTTTGCTATGCCAATATAACTGCTTTAATAAGAAGCATTTTTTTTCTCATATCTTTTAGATTTTTTTGGGTTTTTTTTTAATTAAATAAATTTTGTGAGAAAAAAGAGATGATGGAAGTGTTCATATGTTATCTTCATTTGACTTTTTTTTTTTTTTAACTTTCATTTTTTTAATTTTTTAATTAAATAAAATTTCCAACGATTCACAAATCGATTAACAAAACAAAGGCAGGCGAAATGGACGAGCGAAAGGTGCCATGCCATGGACTGAGGAATATCTCGAGTCTCATGTGAGACAACTAAATGCACCTCGAGGTGCTTCCAAGGAACAGGGGGACCTTCTCGAGCACAGGATAGGGAATTGAGAGATAGAGCTAGCCTATTCGTTATTGGGAATCAATGCTCCGGCCCGAATAAAGCTTACCTCCTGCACCTGGCTTTCTCTAGTGCATATAGGCTGAGCTACGCTTAATACGCCGGTTTGGCTTCCTCTCTTGGCAGCCACTTTCCTTACCGTACCTATGCTACACTCCCACTCCAAGCTACTTCTGCTGGGCAAGATGCATTGCGATTTCCTTTTCTATGGACGCACCGGAACATGATCCGGGACGGGAAGAACAAGACTTTTTTTGTCCAGCGAGCTTTCTCTAGTAAAGCCAAAGACGCCCAAGACAAGGTATGACTGTTGGGAAGGAGATATGACCAATAGAACCTGGCTTGATCCGGACTTGGTAATCCATCTAGTATTTATAAAAATTTCATAGGAAAAGAACACGGGTGGCTCAAGGAGAAAGTCTGTCGTGTATACACTATAAATACTCCTTTCGTAGGAAAAGTTATTGCAAACTTTTCTAATGTAAGTGGGAATTGTTAGGTTAGGGTTAAAAGAGAAGAGCTTTTTAAAAAATAGAAATGATAGAAGAGATTATGCACATATATACCTATTGTAGTTGTTAAGCATCCAACTTAGTCAATTAATAGTAAGTGAACGGGTCTAACTTGAATATAAGACTACGAGATATTAAAAATTTATTAGATGTGAGATAGCTTACTTTAACAGGCCCTTTATCATGTGTAGGCGGAGATGGAAGAAACTTACTACGTAATAGATTTTAAAAAAAAATAGAAAAAAATCTTAACTCTAATGTCATGTTAAACATTCACTTTAATAATAGTATATTTGGAGAATGTCAATTTGTGGAAAAATGAAACGACATTGCTCAAACCTTGTGCAGTTGGAGGATTCTCATGAATATAAGTATGGCAAGTGTAGATATCCAATCTGTCCGGGGTCTGTTTTTTGGTTTTGTTAATTAACTAAAAAATAATAAAAATGAAAAAAATGGAAAAAGTTGGTTGAATTGGTGTGAAACTTGGATTGAGGAGTTTGAGATAAACCGGAATAGATTGAATAGGACTGAAAGTCCAAAGGAAATTGGGATTCCTATTCAGCTTTGGAGTCTGTGATTTTAAAGCTTATAAATAAATCCATAGATACATAGAAAAAAAAACACATAGAAAGTATACACAGAAAAAGAAAGAAAAGAGGGAGAAACAGAAGCAAAGAAAGAGTGTTTAGCAATCTTAGGAAGTTTAGAAATTTTTTCGAAATTTTTGGCTTTGTGTTTTTTTGGAAATTTTTTGAAAATTTTTAGAATCCGGTGGAATTTTTAGCGAAAATTCAAGTTTTTCGGTGACTGTCCGACGAGAAACCCAGTTTTCGACGATATAACTCAGAAATCAACGAATTTTTCTTGTGACATTCAACCAGAAACGACGATCGAAAATCACCTAGAGAGAGGAGCAGAAGAGAGAGAGAGAACGTGGGGAAACATTTGAGGAAAGAAGAAAATTTTCCCTTTTATACGTAAGCTAAATGATGTCGTTTTGAGTCAACACTTAAATAGGATCCGTGCGTTTTGTCAAGTTTCGACCCGTAGTGCGATTCGAACCAGCAACCCGTGTCCCTGCCTAGGCTCCAATCGAGCCGATTTGCCCTCGAGCTGCACTTTTGAGCCTTTTCTTGTGTTTGAAGCTGAGCCGTGTCAACCCTTTAGCCGAGCCATTTTTTATTTTTATTTTTTTATTTTTTTATGTGTTTGTTTATTTACTATCATTATTATTTTTTTGGTTTTTTTATTTATGTGTTTGTTTATTTTTTTTAAGAGTATTTTTGCATGAATAAATTAAAAAATATATAAAAATGTATAAAAAAATATTTTTGAGGAAAAATTGGAAGTACAAATTTTTCTTAAAATAAAATTATCAAAAAAAATATTTTTGAGGAAAAGTTGAAAGTATCAATTTTTCTTGAAATTAAAATTTCAAAAAAAAAATATTTTTGAGGAAAAATTAAAAGTATCAATTTTCCTTGAAATTAGAATTAAAAAAAAAAGTATTTTGAGAAAAAGTTGAAAGTATCAATTTTCCTATACAAAAGCAATGAGTTTTTTTTTTTTTTTAAATGAAAAGAAAAGGATTTATATCAAAAGTTGAATCATTATTCTTTTATTTTATTTCATTTTTCTTTCTTTTCTTGAAAAATTTTTAATGTTAAATAATCTGACGATGGAGCCTCTACAAGTGAAATAGTAATTTTCTTGTATACTTTTGAGGTGAGAGAAATTTTTTTTAAATTTTTTGCCAAAAGTATTGGAGTTAATTAAGAATAATTTTCAATAATTAATTACTTGGTAAAATTTTTAAGGCTTATTGGATAACACGTAATTAAACTGGTACCATCTTTCGATGGGCGTTGTGAGGGTGCTATAACCTTCCTCACTCGTAACCGAACTCCCGAACACTGTTCTGGTTAATGACCCCAACCTATTCTTTTAGGGACCCTTAGTCAAGCTTAGGTGTTCTTTGGAAAGATAGATTCCTTAGGTGACCAATCGCACCTAAACAAAAAATATTGGTAGCGACTCCTCAAATCAATGTCTAGCGATAGTCCCCAGATCTAGACGTTATGACAATTTGGTAACTCCAATGAAGACATTTGAGAGTCAAGCCAACAAATAAATTTGTGTTATCCAAAAGCCTAATAAAATCAAACTTTTTTGTATAGATTTTTTATTCATTCATTCTATTTATTTACTTCGTTAACTCTGTCATTCATATGCATGTGCATAACATGAACTCTATACCCGAGCTTAGTCCCTTTAGAAAGAAGTTAAGTACCTACTGCTTTCATATGATTTTAATGCCTTCGTAGTGGCTAGCAAAATACTCCCACTCAAATTGAATCTTTTCTGCTTGTATCCTGTAATGGGTAAGAATTGAGGTGTCTTACTGGTCTGTAATAGACAATGAGGTACGGAGCAATTTGGGAACCTTTAGACTTTAACCTCGAACCACATAGAGTGGACCTTAGAAGTGCCTAACCTATAGATAGAGCCATCTCTTTCCCTTTAGAATTGACCAAAAGCATAGGATTCATTCTTCTTGTTGTTGTAGACAACCTATTTTGTTTGGGGTTCTTTGTCAATTAATACTAATCTAAGCTCGATTGTAGGGATATTTATTCATTTTTATTTTAGATTTTTTTATTTTGTATTTATCATTTTTATTTTTATTTTATGGTCTATTTTTTTTCTTTTTCCATTATCTGATTATTTAAAAAAAAAAGTTGAAAGAATGAGATTAGGCTTGGTGATGATTGTTATCAGAGAGCATAACTAGATGCTAATCTTTAGCTTTAGATGCTAATTAGAATTGAACTGAAACACAATCACATAGTTTTATAATCATTGCAATTCACAAGGAACAGGGACAGGAATAAGGGAACAATGGGGGGCAATAACAAAAAAGGAGAAAATTAAGTGATTCTTAGGAACATCAACAAGGTCCTAGGAAACCTATTACCAGCAGAATACTCCTTGCATAGTTATCCAACCCCAGCCTACCATCAACCCATAATTGAACCCCAAAGCTATACACAGAAAGCCACAAGAAGCACAAAGGAAAATCGAGCAAAACTCCATCACCATTCTTAACACACTGTCACATCCACATTGCCATCTCCACCGTCACCGAACCATGTTGCCATTGCTAACTAGCCATAAAACATCCCACTATATCATCAACTCCTGTGAGATACCCCTAAACAACACCACGTACCGAAAATCCTCTTTTGTTTGATTCCATTCAATCCTAATTCTATCAGCGAGAGTCATACAGCCACCAAACACCTAGCAAAAAGAAAATCGAGCACACCCAACCACAGCCCCAAATTCAATTCCAACAAACAATCAGAAGCGACTATTGTTCTGATTACAACCCTGTAACCTAAAAAAGAATCTCGTTCCATCGTCTTACAAAACAAAAAGAAAATCAAAGACATTCTAGAAACTAGAGACAAACAGCGATCGACAATGAAATTTTGATTTGCAATCATAAGAAGGGTTAATGGACTCGTTACCCTTATATCCAGCGGTGGCGCAATTCAGCAGCGGCTGGCTCAAGTGGCGTTAATGAGTACATCCTCATCTCCACCATCAAATTATCACATTTCTTTGCAGAAACTTGCCAACCGATTGGGGCTGTCGCATCCCTCCCTTGGGTGCCGTGTTGCTGGGACCATGTTGTTTTCTATGGCAGCATCATCTCTGGTTTAAGACGCCCATGCTAAGGAGTTACCTCGCCCTAAGAAGTTTTTTTCCAATGAAGTTGTTTTGTACCAGTATGAAGCTTGCCCTTTTTGTAACAAGGTCAGGGCATTTTTAGATTATAATAACATTCTATATAAAATTGTGGAAGTCAACCCTATCAGCAAAAGGAGATCAAGTGGTCTGATTACAAGAATGTGCCGATATTAACAGTTGATGGTGAATAGATGGTTGATTCTTCAGATATAATTTATAAGCTTTTTTCAGAGGATCAAGCCAGATATCTATTTACCTGATGCTGATGAAGAGAAGAAATGGCGTGAGTGGGTAGATAATCACTTGGTGTATGTTTTATCACTAAACATATATCGGACTATTTCTAAGGCACTTGAATCATTTGACTATATCACCACCCATGGCAACTTCAGTTTCACTGAGAGGTTATTAACGAAGTATGCTAGAGTAGCAGCCATACATTTTGTCCCGAAGAAACTGAAGAGGAAGTACAACATTATTGATGAGTGAGCAGCCCTGTATGAAGCTGTTGAAACGTGGGTGGATGCTTTGAAGGGCCGACATTATCTTGGTGGTTCAAAACCCAATTTAGCTGACCTTGTTGTTTTTGGTGTTCTGAGGCCAATCTGATATCTAAAGTCTGGTTAAGATATGGTGAAATATACACGTGTTGGTGAATGGTACACTCGGATAGAAAATACTGTGGGAGAGTCTACTAGAATTAAGGAGTGAGAGACAAATTGTCTGTTGAGTAGAACTTCAAGCCCGATTAACCTGAATTTTTGTGCCAGAGCCGCTTTTTGAGCTATTCTAATTTTTTTTCCAGCAGCTGAGTCAAATCGAGCTGCATCAAGATTTTTTCTTTCATTATTTATTTATTTATTTATTATTATTATTATGATTATTATTTTTTACTTATTTATTAAATTGGAATTATTTATTTATGTAAGCATTCTTTTATTTTTCAATGATTTTCTTAAAATAAAATTTTAAAAAATATATTTTGAGAAAAAGTTGAAAGTATCAATTTTTCTTAAAAATAAAGTTTCTAAAATAAAAATTTTCAAAAACATTTTGGGAGAAAGTTAAAAGTATCAATTTCCTTAAAAATAAAAAAGTTTAAAAAATATTTTTGAGGAAAAGTTGAAAGTATCTATTTTCTTTAAAAATAAAATTCTAAAAAATATATTTTTAGGGAAAAGTTGAAAGTATCAATTTTCCTTGAAGATAAAAAGATTTAAAAAATATTTTTAAGAAAAGTTGAAAGTATCAATTTTTCCTTGAAATTAAATTAAAAAAAATATTTTGAAGAAAAGTGGGAAGTACCAATTTTTCTTAAAACAGTTTGTCAAGAAAAATGTTTTAAGAAATAGTTGAAAGTATCAAATTTTCTTGTACAAAAAGAATACGTTTTTTTTAAATGAAAAGAAAAAGATTTATATCAAAAGGTGAATCATTATTTTTATGTTAAATAATCCGACGATGGAGTCTCTACAAGTGGAACAATAGTTTTCTTGCATACTCTTAAGGTGAGGAAATTTTTCTTAATTTTCTGTCAAAAGTATTAGAGTTAATTAAGAATAATTTTTAATAATTAATTACTTGCTAAAATTTTAAAGGCTTATTGGATAACATGAAACTAAGTTGGTACCATCTTTCGATGGGCGTTGTGAAGATGCTATAACCTTCCTCACTCGTAACCAAACTTTCGAACCCTGTTTTGATTAATAGACCTGAACGTATTCTTTTAGGACCTTAGTCAAGCTTAGGTGTTCCTTGAAAGGATAGATTCCTTAGGTGACTAATCGCACCTAAACAAAAAAGATTGGTGGCGACTCTTTAAAATAAATGTCTAGCGATAGATCCCTCAGATCTATACGTTATGATAGTTTGACGACTCAACTGAAGAATGCTATTAAGAGTCAGGCCAACGAATAATTCGTGTTATCCAAAAGCCTAATCAAATTGAACCTTTTGTATAGATTTTTTATTCATTTATATTTATTTACTTTGTTAATTATGTCATTCATATGCATGTGCATAACATGAGCTCTATACTCAAGCTTTGTCCCTCTAAGAGGGAGTAAAGTACCTATTGCTTTTGTGAGATTTTAATGCCTCCGCAGTGGCTAGCGAAATACTCCTACTCAAATTGAATCCTTTCCATTGGTAGCCTATGATGGGTGAGGATTGGACTGTCTTACTAGTCTATGATGGACAATGATGTAAGGAACAATTTAGGAACCATTAGTGGGTAAAGTCACTTAACCCTGCATATAGTGTACACTTAAGAAGCTAGCCTTAGGATGGAGCCCTTCTTACCTAATTGATGGATATAACTCGAAACTAGGACATAAAAAGGAATAATTTATGACTTGTTAACCTTTTTTATTATCGACTTTGTGCATCATTTTTATTGTCATATGTAACATTATACATCTGTATCACTTTTATTTCATCCATGAAACTAACCATGTTATTTGTTTGATTTTATGCATCTACATCATTGCATTTTATGCATTATTTCATTCTATGTATCATTTTCATGATCATATTTTAACATTATCATTTGCATCATTCTCATTTTATCTATGAAGATCCATATTCCATGCACAAACATACCCTACATAAAGCATGTCATTTTTTATCATAATTGTGGTGCTTAAGGTTCAAGGATAGCTCCATCCAACAAGAACCCCACCCACCGATATAACACAAGAGCTAGAGCTAGACAAATAGAGTAAAAAAACTCTCATCGATTTGAAAAACTAGAAAAGATACAAGAAAAGCTGAAAAATGAGTTGAGTAAGATTCCGGATGCTCTCAACAAGCTAAACAATGAAAAGAGGATAGAAGAGAATACTAGCCAATAAGGCTTTCCATCACAAGAAATGGTTGGCCCCTTATACCCACCTAGTTTTGGTTCACCTCAAGCTCAACCGCCCCACCTCAACAATTTACATATCCTACATATCCTGAAATGCCATCTACTTCTAATCCAGGGCATTACCATAGCTATGTGAATCTTGTCTTTATTGAAAAGGCAGTAGAACCAATCCAAGTTCCAGATTTTGATGAATTAAAAGAAAAAGAGAAAGAAAAGGCAAATATGGTGGAATCTCAAGAAGATTCAAAGATTAGTATGCCTGAACAAAAGTTATGGGCTATAAAAGGAATTGAGTTTTATGGTTCTATCGATGCTGCTGAGCTGTGCTTAGTCCCAAATGTGGTTAGTCCACTAAAGTTTGAAGTACTAGAATTTGAAAAGTATGATGGTACAAAGTGCCCAAAGACTCATATTACTATGTACAGTCGAAAGATGGCAGTCATGCTCATAATGAAAAACTATTAATGCATGTTTTTTAAGATAACCTTATAGGCTCTACTGCTAGGTGGTATGTCCAGTTGGATAGGAATCATATTCGTTCTTAGAATGATATGGCCCATGACTTCATCAGTTAATATCGATATATCCTAGACTTAGCTCCTGATCGTCTTTCCTTACAAAATATGAAAAAAAAGGTGAATGAATCATTCAAAGAATACGCTCAAAATGGAGGGACATGGCTACTCAAGTGCTACCTTTTTTAACTGAAAAGGAAACTATAGTGTTGTTCGTCAACATTCTGAAATCTCTCTATTAAGAAAAGATGATAGGGAATGCAACCAAGAATTTCACCGACATGGTGATTTCGAGAGAAATTATTGAGAGTGCTATCAAGAATGGCAAGTTGAAAGGAGGAGAAACCAAGAAGATGCTTGATAAGAAAGAGACAGAAACTCAAGCTGTGAGTTTTAACAAATAGTTTAAGGGTTATCAATCCTATCCATCACAAGGTTACTCCCTGTACTATCTAGCTGTAAATAATTCTTCATCTACCCATATCGGTCCATACCACAACCATCTTACCCATCCACATACCAATCTATTTTTAGCCCTCAAGTTTTCACATACAACCTTAACATTTAACCTTCAGGAAGATTTCAAACTCATCCTACAAACCCAACAAGTGGTTCATGAGAGCAATGGACTATTCGAGAAAAGCTCATATTTGATCCAATCCCTATGACTTATATGAAGTTATACCGAGAGCTCTATAATAGCCACTTGATTGCCCTCAGTCGCGTAAAGCTGTTCAAGCAACCCTATCTCAAGTGATATGATCCTACAACCCACTGCGACTACCACTATGGAATTGCTGACCATTTTTCTGAAAATTGCACTACTTTGAAACATAAAGTGCAATGGTTAATCAATGATGGGATGATAAGTTTTGATCAAAGAGGAGCAACAACACCTAATGTTAGTGGCAATCCATTACCTAATCACAATGTTAATACTCTGAGTGAAAATCAAGAACACATTAATCAGAAAAGATCTAAAGAGATACAATGAATTAAGGTGCAAGATGTCAATAAAGATCCTTCCCCTGATTACATAAGGGTATAATTTTGAAAAGGTTGTTCAGGCTATTGAAAGTTGCTTGTCATTTTAAGATTTTTTTCATAGTAATGTTAGGAATTCTTTTTTGCAATATGATTTCACTTGTTATCATTTCAATAAAAAAGAATTTAATGCATTTCATTACATTTTTTTTCATTCAACTACTGTTCCATGCTTTATCACTTTTCATAACTTTTCGTTTCTATTCTTGAATTCCAAATGATGAATGTTTAGATAATGATAGCAATAATTTTGGGATTTAATTTTGAAAACTCATTTACATTGATTTAAGGAGATTATTTGAGCAAAAGAAACCAGCTGCTAGCAGATATGAAATTAATATGATTCAAAAAAGTGCAGTCTCTTATAAAGATTCATGAGCTTATTTTTGTTTAATAGATGATGTTCAAAGAAAGCATTCACATTTGAGATGAAAAATGATCATCTTTTTTTTTGAAAAACCATTCATCGTTACCCCTTTAAGCCTGTTATGATTTTTTTTTAAAGAACCCTGTCTAATGATCATCTTTCATATTGGGGGGTAATTTTTGAAAAAAAAAAGCCCAAAGATCACCAAAGATCTCAAAAAAAAAAAAAAAAGGAGAGAAAAAATGAATGCCATAACAAGTTGGGGTAAAGTAATGAGAGTCTTTTTGTGAAGAATGAGATGAAAAAGGAAAAGTAGTGAAATGATGTGGAATGGGGTAAAATGTCAAGTTACAAAATGATCTTTTGGTTTTGAACCCTTTAAACACATGTTTTAAGCTTATTTTATCCATTTCTTTCATAACCCCTTACCATGGCCTACATGATAAAAGTCCATTTGGATTAAATGTGAGTGCTTAAATTGAATGATCATATATTAGGCTAAGGCATGCTTATGATGAAATGACAAAATTATGCTTCGTTGCTCTAGAGATTGATGTGAAAGAGATATCCATAATGGGTGAAAGAATGAAAAAAATGAAAAAAAAAAAAAAGGTAAAAAGAAAACAAATGAAAAAAAATGAAAGAAAAAAGAGAAAAAATGAAAAAAAATGAAAAAATGAAAAAAGATGAAAGGGGAAAAAGGAAGACTCAAATTGAAAATTCGAAAGGACGATTTGGGTAAACATATCTCTAAGCTAAAAGTTGGATGAATAGTTCAAATATATAGAAGATCAAGGCATCTAAAAAGCTGGGGCAAAGTTTGATAAGCTCAAAATGATTTCGACAGTCAATGGAATGAGTTTTTAAAAAAGAATATTGGATTAATGTTCAAAATTGTCTAAATATACCACTCATCCCAATGACATGCATCTAACTTGTTTCTTTCTCCATTTTTTTTATACCAAACTTGTCTTCACTGATTACCTTTCTCCTAATTCACCCAATGCTCTTTTATTTTTGCATCTCCAAAATGAATCAAGAAAATGTAGATTGCATTATCTCTATCATGATTTGAAATGATGATGAATGATTGATAATGTACATAAAAGATTCTTTCATTCCTTCGAATGAAATCCAAGATGATAAGGCAAAAATGATAAAGAGATAGTAAAAACTTGAAAAATGACACATGGGATGGCCAAATGATGAACATGGGGATGGATTGCTTAACAAAATGAATAGAGGGCAAAAATCTAGAAAGATGATGTGATCTAGAAATGTATATGGTGATGGATTAGCTGACATAACTTATGAGTTGTGGTCAAATGATGAGAATAGTATGGGTTAATGGATGAAATTTAGGCTAAAATAGCTAGTATTGAAGAGCTTGTGAGTCATGATTAAATGATATGGGGTAATGGACAAAACTTGTCTTGGAATTGTTAGTGTTGAGAGGCTTATGAATAATGATCAAGTGATGAAAATGACAAGGATTAATTGACGAGACTTGTTCTAGAGTGCTAAAAAGCTAGAGTTGGAAAATAAAAATGAGAGATGATGGAGTCTTGAGGACCATATTACCATATTTTGATTAGAATTTCATGACATTGACATCCACATTATATGCATTATGTTTGCATTATTGTTTAGAGATTGTTTGAAACTTCAGTTTGGATATGCATATGCATTAGTTAGTAAGCTTTTGGATTATGGCTTAGAATATGGCATTATGAGAATCTAGGTTGTTGCATTTGTATCATTGATCATGATATTTAATACACATAAAATTTTGACTTTGGTGAAAGTTTGAAGCTCATTTGAAAAAAAGTTTTGAATATCAAATAAAAATCTTTGAATCTTTGAGGTGTGAAACTTAAAATTTATCGAATGTGAATCTTCAAACTCAAATGAGAATCTTTGAGTTTCAAATAAGAATCTTTGAAGTATGAAACCCAAAAGTTGTTGAATGAAAAGTTTTGAACTTTTGAATGTGAATCTCCAAAATTCAAATAAGATTCTTTAAATGTGGATGCGAGTCTTATAATTTGCAAATACAAATCTTAAGATCTTGCAAATTTGAATTCTTATGAAACTGAAATTTTGAGAGTCAAATTTTAGTAAATTTTTATGAAGCTGAAAAGTTCTTGTGAATCTGAACCTTTGAATTTTGAACTCAAATTGTGAATCTTTGAGTTCCCATTACAAATTTTATTAGATCTAATTTATAACTCCTTTGGACATGATTGTCAAGGAGCATTTATTTTTCAAAGTTGTGGTTACCTCTACTTAAAGGAGCAGTTTATTTTTTTCAAAGTTGTGGTGCCTCTGTTTAGAGGAGCATTTATTTCTTTAAAAGTTGTTGAGCCTCTGTTTAGAGGAGCTTTGTTTATTTTTTCCAAAGTTGTTGAGCCTCTAATTAGAAGAGCTATGTTTATTTTTTTCAAAGTTGTTGAGCCTTTTATTAGAAGAGTTTTGTTTATTTTTCCAAAGATGTTGAGTCTCTGATTAGAGGAGCTTTGTTTTATATTTCAAAGTCGTTGAGCCTCTGTTTAGGAGAGCCCTTTATTTTTCAAAGTCATCAAGCCTTTGATTAGAGGAGCTTTGTTTTATTTCTCAAAGTCATTAAGCCTCTAATTAGAGGAGCTTTGTTTTATTTATTAAAGTCGTTGAGCCTCTATTTAGAGGATCCTTTATTTTTTTTGAAAGTTGTCAGCCTCTACTTAGGGGAGTTTTATGCCATTCAGCAAGTTTAAGTGTCTGATTAAAAAAAAAGCAAAAAATGTCAAGTTGAGTCTTAAATGGGTGTCTACGTCTTTGCACAATTCCTATTCCATAGAAAATGTGCAAAGAGAGGCAGCTGTAAACACCCCATTTTGTCCGGGGTTATTTGTCAATTGAGACTAATCCAAGCTCAGTTATAGGGATTTTTATTCATTTTTATTTTATATTTTTTTATTTTGTATTTATCATTTTTATTTTTATTTTATAGTCTATTTTTTTTCTTTCTCCATTATCTGATTAATTTAAAAAAAAAAAGTCGAAATAATGAGATTAGGCTTGGTGATGATTGTTATCAGAGAGCATAACTAGATGCTAATCTTTAGCTTTGGATGATAATCAGAATTGAATTGAAACACAATCACATAGTTTTATAAATCATTGCAATTCACAAGGAACGAGGACAGGAATAAGGGAACAAGGGGGGGAAATAACAAAAAGGGAGAAAATTAAGTGATTCCTAGAAACATCAGTAAGGTCCTAGAAAACCTATTGCCAGCAGAATACTCCTTGCATAGTTATCCAACCCCAGTCTACCATCAACCCACAATCGAACCTCAAAGCTACATACAGAAAGCCACAAGAAGCACAAAGGAAAAAAGAACAAAACTCCATCACCATTCTTAACACACTGTCACATCCATATTGCCATCTCCACCGTCATCGAACCATGTTGCCATTGCCAACCAGCCAGAAAACATCCCACTACATCATCAACTCCGTGAGAAAACCCTAAACAACACCACGTACCAAAAATCCTTTTTTGTCTGATTCCATTCAATCTTACTTCTATCAGTGAGAGTCACACAGCCACAAAACACCTAGCAAAAAAAAAAAAAAATCGAGCACACCCAACCACAGCTCCAAATTCAATTCCAACAAACAATCAGAAGTGACTATTGTTCTAATTGCAACCTTGTAGCCTTAAAAAAATCTCATTCCATCGTCCTGCAAAACAAAAAGGAAATCAAAGACGTTCTGAAAACTAGAGACAAATAGCGATCGATAGCGCAATTTTGATTTGCAGTCATGAGAGGTCAATGGACTCGCTACCCTTAACAGAGCCTTATCCTGTAGCGGTGCCATTCAGCAGTGGCTGACTCAAGTGGCATTGGTGAATACATCCTCATCACCACCATAAATTCTCACATTTCTTTGTAGAAACTCGTCAATCGATTAGGGCTATCGCGTCCCTCCTTTGGGCGTCGTGTTGCTAAGACCATGTTATTTTTTATGGTAGCATCATCTCTGGCTCAAGATGCCCATGCTAAGGAGTTGCCTGTTTTGAGAAGTTTCTTCCCAACGAAGTCTTTCTGTACCAGCATGAAGCTTGCCCTTTTTGTAAAAAGGTTAGAGCATTTTTAGATTATAATAACATTCCATATAAAATTATGGAAGTCAACCTCATCAGCATAAAAAAATCAAGTGGTCTAATTACAAGAAGGTGCCGATATTAAAAATTAATGGTGAACAGATGATTGATTCTTTAGATATAATTGATAAGCTTTTTTTAGAGGATCAAACCAGATATCTATTTACCTAATGCTGATGAAGAGAGAAAATAGTGTGAGTGGGTGGATAATCACTTGGTGTATGTTTTATCACTAAACATATACCAAACTATTTTTGAGGCACTTGAATCATTTGACTATATCACCACCCATGGCAACTTCAGCTTCACCGAGAGGTTATTAAGGAAGTATGTTGGAGCAGCAGCTATGTATTTTGTCCCGAAAAAACTGAAAAAAAGTACAACATTATTGATGAGTGAGCAGCCTTGTATAAAGCTGCTGAAACGTGGGTGGATGCTTTGAAGGGCCGGCATTATCTTGGTGGTTCAAAACCCAATTTAGCTGACCTTGCTGTTTTTGGTGTTCTGAGGCCAATCCAATATCTAAAGTCTGGTTAAGATATGGTGGAACATACACGCGTTGGTGAAGGGTACACTCGAATAAAAAAATGCTGTGAGAGAGTTTGCTAGAATTAAGGAGTGAGAGACAAATTGTCCGCTGGAGTAGAACTTCAAGCCTGGTTAACCTGAATTTCTAAGCCAAGTCGAGCCATTTTTTGAGCCAATCTAGCTTTTCTTCCTGCAGTTGAGTCAAATTGAGCTGCATCAAGGTTTTTTTTCTTTCATTATTTATTTATTTATTATTATTATTATTATTATTATTTCTACTTATTTATTAAATTAGAATTATTTATTTATGTAAGCATTCTTTTATTTTTCAATGATTTTCTTAAAATAAAATTGAAAAAATATATTTTGAGAAAAAGTTGAAAGTATCAATTTTCCTTAAAAATAAAATTCTAAAAAAAATATTTTTAGAAAAAAGTTGAAAGTATCAATTTTTCTTAAAAATAAAGTTTCTAAAATAAAAATTTTCAGAAGCATTTTGGGAGAAAGTTGAAAGTATCAATTTCTCTGAAAATAAAAAAGTTTAAAAAATATTTTTGAAGAAAAGTTGAAAGTATCAATTTTCCTTAAAAATAAAATTCTAAAAAGAATATTTTTAAGAAAAAGTTGAAAGTATCAATTTTCCTTAAAAATAAAGTTTCTAAAATAAAAATTTCCAAAAAAAGCATTTTAGAGAAAGTTGAAAATATCAATTTTCCTTGAAGATAAAAAGATTTAAAAAATATTTTTAAGAAAAAGTTGAAGTATCAATTTTTTCTTGAAATTAAATTTTTAAAAAAAGCATTTTGAAGAAAAGTGGGAACTACCAATTTTCCTTAAAAAAGTTTGTTAAGAAAAATGTTTTAAGGAAAAGTTGAAAGAATCAATTTTTCTTAAAATAAAAAACTTTCAAATGCTTTAAGGAAAAGTTGAAAGTATCAAATTTCCTTATACAAAAGCAATAAGTTTTTTTTTTAATGAAAAGAAAAAGATTTATATCAAAAGGTGAATCATTATTTTTATGTTAAATAATCCGACGATTGAGTCTTTGCAAGAAAAATAGTAGTTTTCTTGCATACTCTTGAGGTGGAGAAATTTTTCTTAATTTCTATCAAAAGTATTGGAGTTAATTAAGAATAATTTTTAATAATTAATTACTTGATAAAATTTTAAAGGCTTATTGGATAACAGAAAATTAAGCTGGTACCATCTTTCGATGGGCATTGTGAAGGTGCTATAACCTTCCTCATTGTAATCGAACTCCCAAATCATGTTCTAGTTAATAGACCCGAACCTATTCTTTTAGAGACCTTTAGTCAACTTAGGTGTTCCTTGAAAGGATAGATTCCTTAGGTGGCTAATCGCATCTTAACAAAAAAGATTGGTGACGACTCCTTAAAGTCAATGTCTAGCAATAGATCCTTCAAATCTATACATTATGATAATTGTGTGTGACATTTTAGTTTATTTAGTTATTCATTTATTTATTTCTCTTTATTTGGTATACTAACTTTTCCTCTTATTCATTTTTGCATTGATTCATTCTTATATCATAGAGTTGCATAAAAAACATTTACCTGAAAAACGGTCTTCAACAACAAGTTTTTCATGGATTCCACAAAACGACTAGTTTGCTCTTCGTTTGTATTAGCTCTTTATAAGTCACCCAACAAAGTAAAGGTCCAATCAGAAAAATCCAATAAAAAGAAGGGGACTGCCTACCCGTTGGACATGTTTTTACCTTGTCTCAAGAAACATCTATCCTCTTTAAACAAAATAATTTAGAGAATTTGGTTGATATATGAAAGAAGATGAGTCCATCAAGACAAGAAGAGTTTTGCCAGAGACATAGACATATAGCACACCTTCTTGTAGTAAATGTTGACAATCAACTAATTAGAGCTGTAATGTAATTCTGAGATTTTGTATACAAGTATTTCATCTTCAATGAAGTTGATATGACACCAACCATTAAAGAGTATTCGACTTTGTTAGGTCTACACCTCAAGGCTCTTGACAAGATATATGTCAAAAAACACAAATAAGGGTTTCATAAGAATTTGGCCATTTTATGGGGATAGATGAAGAGATTGTGGATTCTCATGCAAAGAAGAAACAAGAACAGGTTTGCCTACCTTAGAAGTTCTTTCATGATTTTTTAGTGCAACATGTCGACGAAGAACGGTAGTTAGACGTATTTGCCTTAGCCATATACAGAATGGTGATATTTTCAAAGGTTTTGGGTTATATTGAAATAGTAGTGATTAACTTCTTCGAAAGTATGATTAATGGCTATAACTCTTCAATGGTAATATTAGCAGAGACTATCAGATCTTTGAGTTATTATTGTCAGAATAGAGGACGTCTTATAGGCTGTATGCAGTTATTGTACTTATGGATGAAAAGCCACTTCGAGTGAAAAAAAGATGCTTTCTCGAAGCTTTATGTCAGCAATCAAGCTCTGATCAAAGAATTCAACGACAGTGGGTGGTCAGAACAAAAGTCTAAAAAAGAATGGATAACTTTCTTACAAAAACTGACAAGTGTCAAGGTAAGATGGTTGGTTCCATGGATGAATCGTGAACCTATGCTATATCAGTGTGGAGATAACACTGTGGTCCCATTTTTAGGTTTATAGGGAGCAATAGGTTATGCGCCACTTCTAGTAAAAAGGCAGTTTGGGGTAGAACAGTTCATTTGCATGATGCATAAGCTTCATCAATCATATTTTTCTTTTAATGAGCTAAAAGCATTTCAGAGGATGAATGAAGTGATTAAAGTATGGAAAAACCCCTGTAGAGTGAGTCTTGGACCATTCACTGATAAGGTCACTTAGGGGTACTTGGTTTGGAGAGTAAAACGAAGACAAGAAATGGTATTCACTTATGAAAGCTTTCAACCGTCAGCAAAAGGAAAGCTTGAAGAGACATCATCAGAATTAAAGCTTGCAACAAATGAATTCGAGACCGAAAAGAATAAGTTAAAGCAAGAAATCTAAAAGCTTTAAGAGGAGAAGGATCAATGGAAAAATAGAGAGAAAGAGCATGAAGTCAAAGTTTGTAAGATTACTAAGAAACGTGACACAGTTGTCAAAGACTTACGGAGCTACACCATGAACATAAGAGGTTGTGTGTGAAGGTACAAGCCAAAGAGATAACAATTATTGAACAGATAGATGAAAATGAGTGATTGAAGCAACAATATGCTGAATTAAAGGAAAAAAATACCTAAGTACAGACAGAAAATAACATGTTGAATAGCTACTTAGGCAGGTTGAGACAAAGGTTGAATAAACAATAAGACTATATTGCTGTATTGGTTAGAAAGCATAAAAAGTTATCATACTAAGTATGGTGTGGTAAAAGAGAAAAACTGAGAAGATAGAAGTATATTGAACATTTAACAACCCAAATTTGCAAAAAGGTTTATAAGGCAAGAGAAATGGTCAAAAAGGTAGAAGTATTGAAGCAAGTGGTGGCCTTAGTAGGAGAACATGGGTAACATCTCTTGAACTTCATCGAGAAAGCTAGAGACCAGTATAAACAGATTAAACAATTTTATGGTTATAACTCTAGGATGATAAATTCTATGTAAACGAAAGTTCTTTAGAATAAATGATATCTTTTGTTTAAACACTGTTTTAAGGCAAATGTTCTTTGCATGCATGCACCGTCATTCATTACATTTTCATTGCATTACATTCAACAAAATAACCATTCTAGGTTTCCATGAGATAGTCGTATAAACTTGCTAATTCTAATATATGGTATTCAAGGTTCAAGGATAGCTTCATCCAATAAGAAACTCATCCACCGATATAATACAAGAGCCAGAGCTAGACAAATGGAGCAATAAAACTCTCACTAATTTGAAAAATTGGAAAAAGCACGAGAAAAGATTGAGAATGAGTTGAGTAGGATTTTGGATGCTCTAAGCAAGTTAAATAAGGGAAAATAGATAGAAGAAAACACAAGCCAATAAGGCCCTCTATTGCAAGAAATGGTCGACCCTCTATATCCTTCAAGTTTTGGTCCACAATAAGCCCAGTCCACATAGGATATACTGCTACAGTAGTTCATATATCCTGTATACCTTGAAATGCCATCAGCTTTGAACCTAGGGCATTACTATAGCTATGCGAATCCTATCTTTATTGAAAAGGTAATGAAACCGATCCAAGTTCTTGATCTAGATGACTTGAAAGAAAAGAAGAAAGAAAATGCAAAGATGGTGGAATCTCAAGAAGATTCAAAGATTAGTATGCTTGAACAAAAGCTACGGGCTGTAAAAAAAATTGGGTTTTATGGTTTTGTCGATACTGCTGGACAGTGCTTAGTCCTAGATGTGCTTATTTCACTAAAGTTTAAAGTATTAGAATTTGAGAAATATGATGGTACAAAGTGCCCAAAGACTCACATTAACATGTACTGTTGAAAAATGGCAGCCCATGCTAATAATGAGAAATTGTTGTTACATGTGTTCCAAGACAGCCTTACTGGCTCTACTGCTAGATGGTATGTCCAGCTAGATAGAACCCCCATTCGATCTTGGAGTGATATGGCCCATGATTTCATTAGTCAGTATCAGCATATCATCGACTTAGCCTCATATGGTGGGATATTGCTTCTCAAGTATGCCAAGAGGTGATGGGATATTGCTTCTCAAGTATAGCCTCCTCTGATTGAGAACGAGACCATAGTACTATTTATCAACACTTTGAAATCTTCATATTATGAAAAGATGATAGGAAATGCAATAAAAATTTTACTGACATGGTGATCTCAGGTGAAATAACTGAGAATACCATTAAAAATGGCAAGGTGAAATAAGGAGAAACCAAGAAGGCATCAGAGAAGAAAGAGACTGAAGCTCAAGCTGTGAACTTTGACAAACAATTTAAGAGATGTCAACCTTATCCACCCCAAGTTTACTCTCTATATTATCCTGCTGTGAATAATGCCTCATCCTACCCATACTAGCTGGCTCCACAACCACCTTATTCATCCACATACCAGCCTATTTTTAGCCCCCAAGCTCTCATATATAGCTTTAACATTCAAACTCCTACAAGACCCTAAATTCATCTTGTTAGCTTGATAAGTAGTTCACAAGAGCAACGAATTACTTGAGAAAAACTTGTATTTGATCTAATCCTCATGACTTATATGGACTTATATCGAGAGCTTTATAATAGCCACTTAATTGCCCTCAACTATATGAAGCCACTCAAGCCACCCTATCATAAGTGGTGTGATCCTACAACTCATTGTGATTACCACTATGGAATTGTGATCATTCTACTGAAAATTGCATTGCTCTAAAGCATAAGGTGCAACGATTAATCAAGGATGGAATTGTAAGTTTTGATCAAAGAAGAGCAACAACACCTAATGTTAGTTGCAATCAATTGCCTAATCACAATGTCAACACTCTGAATGAGAATCAAGAACACGTTAATTCAAAAAGGCCTAAAGAGCTACAATGAATCAAGGGGCAAATGTCAATAAAAATCCTTCACTTGATTGCACAAGGGCACAAATTTAAAGAATAAAAATAAGGCTGGTTGAAAGTTTCTTGTCATTTTAGGATTTTTCTAAAGTAATGTTAGGATTTTTTTTATGCAATAGGATTTCATTTGTTATCATTTTAATAAAGGCAAGTTAATGCATTTCATTACATTTTCTCTTTCATTCAACTATTGTTCCATGCTTTATTACCTTTCATAACTTTTCATTCCTATTCTCAAATTTCAAATGATGATTGTTTAGACAATGATAACAATAATTCTAAGATTTAATTTTGAGAACTAATTCACATTAATCTATGGAGACTATTTAAAAAAAAGAAGTCAGCTACTAACAGATGTGAAATAGATATATCTTGAAGATATACAGTCTGTTATAAAGATCCATGAGCTTATTTTTGTTCAATGGATGATCTTCAAGGAAAACATTCACATTTTAGAGGAAAAATGGCCATATTTCTTTTACCATTTAAAAAACTATTCATTGCTACCCTTTTAAGCCTATTATGATTTTTTTTCTAAAAACCCTCTGACCAAGAATCACCCTCCACACTGGGGGGTATTTTTTTTGTTTGAAAAAAGAAAAAGAAGAAAAAAGATCGCAAAAGGTCTCAAAGAGGGAAAGAAAAGCAAAATGAAGGAAAAAGAAAAAAATGAATGCCACATATGATTTGGGGCAAAGTAATAAGAATCCTTTTGTAAGAAATGAGATGAAAAAGAAAAAAGTAGTGAAGTAATGCCAAGCTACATCAAGTGAGGATCTTTTGGTTTTGAACCCTTTAAACACATGTTTTGAGCCTATTTTTATCCATTTCTTTCATAACCCCTCACCATGGCCTATATTACAACTTTAAAAGTCCATTTGGATCAAATATGAGTGCTCGAATTGAATGGTCATATGTTGGACTAAGGTATGCTCATAATGGAATGACAGAATCATGCTTGGTTACTCTAAAGATTGATGTGAAAGAGATATCAATAATGGGTGAAAGAAAAAAAAGAAAAAAAAGGAAAATGGAAAGCAGAGAAAAGGGAGACTCAAATTGAAAGCCCAAAAGAGCGATTTGAGTAGAAAAACCTCTAAGCTGAGAGCTGGACAAACGATTCACATTGATGGAAGATCAAAGACATATGAAGATCTTTCAAAGCTGGGGTGAAGTTTGATGAGATCAAAACGATTTTGATAGTCAATAAAATGAGTTTTTAAAAAAGAATCATGAATTAATGTTCATAATTGTTTGGATATTCATTGTTTGGATATACCATTCATCCCAATGACATGTATCCAATTTGTTTCTTTCCCTATTCATTTTGCACCAAACTCGTCCTTCATTGATTACCTTTCTCTCAAATCACCTTATGTTTCCTTATTGTTGCATCCCTAGAATAAATAAAAAAAAATGTATGAGTGCATTATATTTGTCATGATTTGAAATGATGACGAATGAATGACAATATGCTTAAAAGATTCTTACATTCCTTTGAGAAGAAATCCAGAATGATAGGATGAATTGAGAAGACAAATGGCATGACCAAATGGGGAATATGATGATGGATTGGTCAATAAAATGAAGATAAGGTAATTTTTTTTTAAAAAAGTGATATGTCCAAGTAATGAATATGGGAATGAATTGATCGACATAACCTGTGAGTTATGATAAAAAGTATAGGGCAATGGGTAAAACTGGTGCTGAAAAGCCCATGAACAATGATCAAGTGATGGAGGATGAAATTTGCTCTGAAATACTGAGAAGCTCATGAACAATGATCAAGTGATGAAAGATGAAATTTGTACTGAAAAACTTATGAGCGATGACCAAGTGATAGAAGACATAATTTATTCTAAGATGGTTAGTGCTAATAAGCTCAAAATGATAGAGTATTGAGAGCCATATTATTTAAGATTTCATGACATTATTGATGTCCGCATTACAAGCATCTTGTAAGCATCATTGTTTAAATAGTACATGCACATAATTTGATGAATTAAAACTTTGTTTGGACATGCATGGCATTATGAGATCTAGGTTATTGCATTTGCATCTTTGATTATGACTTTTATTGTATGCATAATTTTGAGTCACTTGAAAAAGAAATTGAGAATCTTTTAAATTTTTAAGTTCTCAAATGAGAATCTTTGAATTTCAAATGAGAATCTTTGAGGTGTGAAACCCAAAATTTGTCGAATGTGAACTTCGAACTCAAATGAGAATCTTTAAGTTTCGAATGAGAATATTTGTGGTGTGAAACCCTAAAATCTGTTAAATGTGAGCCTTTAGACTCGAATGAGAAGCTTGAAACTTTTGGATGTGAATCTCTAAAATTTGAATGAGAAATGTTAGATGCGAGTCTTACAATTTACAAATATGAATCTTGCAAATTTGAATTCTTGCGTACCTAAAATCTTGCAAGTTTGAATTCTTGTGAAAATGAAGTTTTGAGAATTAAATTTCAACGAATTCTTGTGAAGCTGAAAGGTTTTTGCGAATCTGAACCTTTTATTTTTGAACTCAAATTGTGAATCTTTGAGTTTTCATTACAAATTTCATCAGATTTGATCTACGACTCCTCTAGACATGATTGTCAATAAGTAATTTATTTTTCTAAAGTTGTGGTGCCTCTGTTTAGAGGAGCAATTTACTTTTCAAAGTTGTGGTGCCTTTGTTTAGAGGTGTAATTTATTTTTTTAAAGTTGTAATGCCTCTATTTAGATGAGCATTTATGTTTTTTCAAAGTCGTTGAGCCTCTGATTAGAGGAGCTTTGTTTATGTTTTCAAAGTTGTAATGCCTCTGTTTAGAGGAGCATTTATGTTTTTTCAAAGTCGTTGAGCCTCTATTTAGAAGAGCTTTATTTTTTTTTCAAAAGTTGTAGTACCTCTGTTTAAAGGAGCATTTATGTTTTTTCAAAGTCGTTGAGCTTTTATTTAGAGAAGCCTTGTTTATTTTTCAAAAGTCATTGAACCTCTGTTTAGAGGAGCATTTATGCTTTTCCGAAGTCAATAGCTTTTGATTAGAGGAGCTTTGTTTATTTTTTCAAAGTTGTAGTGCTTCTATTTAGAGAAGCATTTATGTTTTCCAAAGTCGTTGAGCTTATGTTTAGAGAAGCTTTATTTATTTTTCAAAAGTTGTAATGCCTCTATTTAGAGGAGCATTTATGTTTTTCCAAAGTCGTTGAGCCTTTGTTTAGAAAAGCCTTGTTTATTTTTCAAAGTTGTAGTGCCTTTATTTAGAAGAGCATTTATGTTTTTTCAAAGTCGTTAAGCCTCTGTTTAAAGGAGCATTTATGTTTTTTCAAAGTTGTTGAGCCTCTGATTAGATAAGCTTTGTTTTTTTTTTTTAAAGTCATTGAGCTTCTGTTTAGAGAAGCATTTATGTTTCTCAAAGTCCTTGAGCCTCTGCTTAGAGGAGCTTTGATAAAAAAAAAAAGGGAATATGTCGGCATAAGTGGGGTGTCTACGTCTTTGTACAATTCCTATTGCACAAGAAACGCACAAAGAGGAGCAGCTATGACACCTAATCTGTTCGGTGTCTATTTGTTGGTTTTGTTAATTAATTAAAAAAATACTAAAAATGAAAAAAACAAAAAAAAATGGTTGAATTGGTGTAAAACTAGGATTGTGGAGTTTGAGATAAACTGGAAGAGATTGAGCAGGACTGAAAGTCCAAAGGAAATTGGGATTCTTATTCAGCTTTGGAGTCTATGATTTTAAAGCTTATAAATAGATCCATAGATACACAGACAAAAAATATACAAAAAGTATACACAGAAAAAGAAAAAAAAGAGGGAGAAACAAAAGCAAAGAAAAAGTGTTTAGCAATCTTATGAAGTTTAGAAAATTTTTCAAAAATTTTGGCTTTGTTTTTTTTTTAAAATTTTCTAGAAATTTCCAGAATTCGATGGAATTTTTTATGAAAATTCAAGTTTTTCGGTGACTGTTTCAATGAGAAACCTAATTTTCGACGATATAACCCAGAAACTGACAATTTTCTTGGCAACATTCAACCAGAAACGATGACCAAAAATTGCCTAAAAAGAGAAGGAGCAGAGAAGAGAGAGAGAATGTGGGGGAAACATTTGAGGAGAAAAGAAAAATTTTCCTTTTATATGCAAGCTAAATGACGTTATTTTGAGTCAGCACTTAAACAAGATCTGCGTGTTTTACCAAGATCTGACCCGATCTGTAGCGCGACCTGAACCAGCAACCAGCGTCCCTACCTGGGCTCCAACCGAGCCGAGCCAAGCCGATTTCTTGTGAGTAGCACCTTTGAGCCATTTTTCATGTCTGGAGCCGAGCCGCGCCAACCCTCTAGCCGAGCCATTTTTTATTTTTTTGGTATTTTTTATGTGTTTGTTTATTTATTTTTTTGTTTTTTATTTATGTGTTTGTTTATTTTTTTAAGACTATTTTTGTATGAATAAATTTAAAAAATATAAAATATAAAAATTAAAAAAATATATTTTTGAGGAAAATTTGAAAGTACTAATTTTTCTTAAAATAAAATTATCAAAAAAAATATTTTTGAGGAAAGGTTGAAAGTATCAATTTTCCTTGAAACTAAAATTAAAAAAAAAAGGTTTTTTGAGGAAAAGTTGAAAGTATCAATTTTTCTTAAAATAAAATTTCTAAAATAAAAAAATTATTAAGAAAAACATTTTAAGGAAAAGTTGAAAGTATCAATTTTTCTTAAAATAAAAACTTCCAAATACTTTAAGAAAAAATTGAAAGTATTAATTTTTCTGTACAAAAACAATGAGTTTTTAAAAAAAATGTAAAGAAAAGGATTTATATTAAAATTTGAATCATTATTCCTTTTTTTTTAATTTTATTTTCTTTTATTTTTTTCTTTCTTTCCTTGAAAAATTTTTAATATTAAATAATCCGACGATGGAGCTTCTACAAGTGAAACAATAGTTTTCTTATATACTCTTGAGTAAGGGAATTTTTCTTAATTTTTTGCCAAAAATATTGGAGTTAATCAAGAATAATTTTCAATAATTAATTGCTTGGTGAAATTTTTAAGGCTTATTGGATAACATGAAATTAAGCTGATACCATCTTTCGATGGGCGTTGTGAGAGTGTTATAACTTTTCTTACTCGTAACTGAACTCTCAAACCTTGTTTTGGTTAATAGACCCCAACCTATTCTTTTAGGGACCCTTAATCAAGCTTAGGTGTTCCTTGAAAGGACAGATTCTTTAGGTAGCCAATCGCACCTAAACAAAAAGGATTGATGACGACTCCTCAAGTCAATGTCTAGCGATAGATGCCTCAGATCTAAACTTTATGATGACAATATCATTTTTGTCGATCGATGTTTGTCGATACATTCCTTGGTGGTTTATGAGCGACATTTAAGGTCCTAATTCGACTAATAATAGTTATATATTATGTCCTATTATTTTCCATCATTGCTGTTTGTATATTCAAAAACACCACTAGTGATATATATTACCAATAGGTGGAGCAGAACTATCGGAGAAAGGCCTAGTAGTCATGTAATACTGACCCATATGTGGCATCTTGTGCAACGAATGTGACGCTGTGGTTTGAAATGGCAAATAATTTCACTTCATTCATCGCAGCATTGATTATGCGAAAAAGGCTTCTCTTCTTGTAATCAACTTGTGAAAGGGAATAATTTTATCTACAAGTAATTACATGAATTGTGAGTACCGACTTTTCTTCAATTTATACGTGGTAAATTCAAGTCCTAAAAGAGCCAACCATATCCATGATCATATTATTAAACTAATTTACTAACGATTGGTTGTGTAAATTGATATTATGATCATTTGAACGCTAGAATAATCGTTATGAATGTTCGGAACCTTTCGAGCATCTGTATGTGTTTCTAAATTCATAATTAATTTGAATTAGAGTAATATTTTTAATTTTAATTATTTTGATGCAATAATAAAAAAATATAAAACTTACACTATTATAAGTGGATCTTTCATCTTAAAATATATATAATTTTGAGATATCTAAAAAAATAAAAGGAAAATGTCAAATTAATGCATCTCTCGTCACAGTTTACAACTAGAGATATTAATAGAAAGTGATTCAAAAGTGGTAATCTTATGGATCAACAATATCGATCAAAGACCATGGAAGTACAATTGTCACGGGCCGAGACTCAACTTTTCGGGCTTGCACGACTTTAGGACCAGGGCATGCATTCCTCCGATGTCCCAGATCAGTTTACTTGTCACGGTTCATACCCTTGTGAGGTATTGTCCACTCTAACCTCTTTGACCTCACAATTTTATCCTACAAAAAGTGCCTCACAAAGAAGGGAAGGTGTGAACCTTTATATTCTAAGACCAATTCTAATACTCAATTGATGTAGGATTCTTGGCTTCATTTCAGGACCGTGACATCTTCCCCTACTCCAATGAGGGTCTACAGTCCTCCGTGGCACATAATTAGTACTCCTAGAATTGGCTCTGATACCACTTGTCACGGGCTGGGACTCAACCTCTAGGCTCATGCGACTCCAAGACTCGGGCATGCACTCCTCCAGCGTCTCCGATCAGTTTACCTGCCACAATTCACATCTTTGTGATGTATTGTCTACTCTGACTCCTCTGATCTCACGATTTTGTCTTACAAAAAGTGTCTCACAAGGAAGGAAAGGTACGAACCCTTATATCTTAAGACCAACTTTAGTACTAAATTGATGTAAGATTCCTGGCTTCATTTAAGTACCGTGACACAATGACCTATTCAACAAGCTCTCCAACTTATTTGCTAGGGTCAATAAAATTTCTTTTATCCATATACTTAGGGAAGCAAATCACTTTGCTGATTCCCTCGTTAAGTCTGGTATCCTTTGCAACGCTGACTTAGTCGCTTTAATCTAGTTGTATCTCTTCTTTTTTATTAATAATAATAATTTTAATTTTCAAAAAAAAAATTAATGCATGCTTAATTTGAGGAAACAAACACTTATAAATGGACATTTGCCCCGGAAAGCGGCAGGGTACTTGGAAAAAAAGTTCCTAGTAAACATGTGACAAATCGCAAAACCTTCCTTTAACATCACCCCCCTTTTTATTTTCCAAACTCGTTTTTTCAAAATAAGAAAGTCACTTTCCTTCGCTCTTAATTTGTTCTTCAGTTCGCCCTTAATTTATGATTTTTGTGTTACAAATCAATCAATTTATAGAAGATAGGGTTTGCTTTTAAGTTTCTTCACAGAGGCATTAGGAATAAGAATCTTTCAGAATACACACCTAAACCTTAAACACGACATTAATTCAGTCAATAAATCACATCTCGCTTTTGTAATTAAGCTTCTGGCGAAAAAATTAGTTTTAATCTTGCTAAAATGCAGGAAGCAGTCAGCAGAATCTATCGGGTTATAAAACCACGTAAATGTTTGCTAAAACACTTTCCTAAATTGAATACATTTTGGTTTCTCAATCTGAGGATGATAAGGTTGTTGACTGCGAACCTTGTTCTTTTATATTTTTACTGTTATCCTTTAAACGTTATCAAGAAAGCAATTGAAACAATTGAAAAACAAGCAACAGAAAATTATTGAAAATTTTGAAAAAGAAGCATCAAAATTTCCTTACAAAGTCAATAAAAACGGTGTTTTTTTTTATTTAAACGATAACTTGTACATTGAAACAATTGAAAAACAAGCATCAGAAAAGGTATTCAAAGAAAAGTTCATATGGTTATCTAATTGATTTGATTATTCTTGATTTTACCAAGAATAGCTTGTATTAGCTGCAAAGGTGCCAAATTAAGAAAGAAGTGTATTGAAGCCATTGAAAAACAAACATGGAAAAATATTCAAGCAAAAGTAAAATAGAAAAATTCACGGTTAGCTCTTTGAATATTATTACTTTCAGATATTATAAGCCTGCCATGTACAACTACATTTATAAATTCATTTTAATTTTAGGCTACGACTTTGGTATTAAAATCTAAACGCTTCTAAAATCGCTCTAATGAAAAATGATTCATAACTTTTCTGTGCGCTACTTTTGAAAAACTTTAATTTGTTAAGAATTTAGTTGCAACTTTCTTAATAAGATTAATACATTTGGACCAATTCCAGTTTGAAGCATCAAGTCTGAAACAGAAGATAAATCTTAAGAATCGATTTTTTTGACTTTTCGTATTATGAGCTTTTTCCCTTTTTTTTTTTTGTGTTGATCATTGAAAAGCAAAAATGAAGATTGATTTTAGCATAATGTATACAAAATGTAGATCAATTTGTGAAATTTTGGTCTTTTAATCATAAGTTTGATCATTTGGCTAAAACAGTAAAATTCTTTCGGCCATTTTTGGCTTTTTACCTCAAACGGTACAAGGGAGGAAGAAGTTGTAGGTGGAAATTCTAATTTGAGTCATAATATGTACTTTCCTTCTCTTAATTTATTTGGGGAAAAAACTAAATTATATCATAAATTGAAGATAATTACTTTCTTTTAGATTGGAGAACGTGACAAAACATGTCGAAGTCAATTCATCTTATCGAGTGATACTTTTCTTGATTGATGTCATTACTTTATAGACCCGAACACTTGTTATCATTGTCTCAATACAATGACGTGTTTTGAACGAGTAGCGTACAAATTGTATTCTCTTTCCCACTCAATGCTTTCAATGTTAAGTATGAGAATGCCAATGAAATTTAACTTTATTTTTACGCCGTTACACATTTGCAAATGAGAACCTTATTAACGGTACTTCTAGGTTCCAGGACAACGAGGCATGCCAGGAGGCGGTGGAAGGATGCTTGTTTCAGCGGTGGTTCCATTCCTCACAATTAAAACAGTGTCCATACCCCAGCTACTATGCCTATCGAAATGACAGTGGATAAACCATACCCCTGAAAACATATACATCATGCATATTAACTTATAACTTACGTTACAAAAAGAGGGCCGAAGAGTTTTCTAATGTCCTAAAATTAAATGAAAACTTACCGGGATTAGATGCAAAAAATCTAAGGGCAACCCATCCTTCACCAACAACATGGACCGTGTTAATCAGTGGTGGATCAACCAGGTTGTAAGTGCTTGGGTCAGTCACATTGTTAAAATTTCCAAAACCAGTTCCGACCCAATAAAATCTAAAACCGTGCAAATGAATTGGATGGCTTCCACCAGCACCAAGATTAGTTGCTTGAAGCACAATCTCAACTGCTTCACCGTAATTCACCACAACAGCCCTTGTCCCCAGATTAGTTCTCGTATTCAAATCAGTCAAGTTTCCAGTGAAGTCATAGAACACAGGTGGATAAAGGGGAAAATCTTCGGTGAAAACACCATTGGTGCTACTGTCATAGGAAAAATTTATAGAATAATTAGCTTCAATAATTAAACTACTTTTCTAATGGTACCAAATTTGTTAGGTTGGGTCTGTCGAAAAGAGATTTGGTAAAAAGTAAAGGAGATAAAGTCCATAGTTCAAAATTACTAAAAGTTGAAAATATAAAATGGGTTAAATTTAATCGAAGAGGCTAGAACTATATATATATACCTGTTGTAGTATGCTTGGAGAATGTCAATACGTGGGAAAACAAAGCTGACATTGTTCAAACTTGCTACAAATCTATCAAGCACAAGGCATTCTGAGGTGTTGCAAGGCATGGTGTTTGTGGCGATTGCGATGTAGACTCGTCTATCAATATCTATCGGCACATTTAATGGTGGATTTTGTGTGACGTTTGAGTTCCTGATTTGGCTGATAAAGTTATTTGTAGCATTTGTGTCGTTTCTTGCGGGCAGAGTTATAAAGGAAGCATTCAGTCCACCCTCACTGTTGGTATATTGAAAAACACCAGTAGTTATAAAGTCAACAGGCGGAGCGGAGGAGTCGGAGAAAGGCCTAGTAGCCATATAATATTGGCCAACATTTTGGTTCGCATAGACCAGAACATCCATGGTTTGTCCAGGGTTTATCAAAATATAGTCGCTTGCAAACCTTTGAACGTAGGAGGCATCTTGTGCGACGAGTATGAGGCTGTGGTTTGTGATGGTGAAGAATTTTGGTTCATTCATTGCAGCATTGATTATGCGGAGAAGATATGCCTTCTCATAATCAACTTGCATACGGAATATTGTATCTGCAATAGGTAAATTTACATTGAAAAATAATTACCAGAAACAATATTCAAAGGGATAACTTGATCCTTGTTTTAATGCCAGAACGCACCGTTGGGGCATCCATATGTGTCTCCTAAATGTCCATTGATAGCGTATGCATCTGGTTGGCGTGGAGCGAGACCGGTTGCAAGTGCTTGATCGATGATTTGCTTGTAGTCTTCGTTATACCATGATTCTGTCAATATACAATATAATAGAAAAAAGATTCAGTGAACTATTAAAAACGAAAAATGAAGAGTAGAAGAGATATGCTACGAAGTATGATTGTTTGATCCGCATCAGGCGTGGGAAATGGATAAGTTTCGTTCTCAGCTGGTAAAATGACAAAGGCACCCTGGACGGAGCCACGAGTCCAATCACTGTGGGCATGCCACCACAGAGTTCCTATTTCGTCAGATAATATAACTTCATAAGTGAAGTTTGTTCCAGGTTCAATTGGACACTGCGTTACGTACTCAGGGCCATCTGACCATGGATTTCTAGGTTGTCTCACACCATGCCTGCAAAATTAATTTATTTAAAAGGCCTCTAGGTTTCAATTCTTTGGTGAAACAAATATTGAAGTCAGGATTCAAGATTTTTTTGGGGGTGTCCACTTATAATTAATATATATATATATATATGTAAAATTGATGATGGATATATCAATTTTATTGACAAAAAAAAATTCATAAAATATTTTTGACGCGCCCAAAAATATTTTTCTTCAAAAATTTTTTTTTTTCTAATTTGTGGGATATCCCCTTTGCTACTGGATCTGCCTCTTATTGGAGTGAAAGCAAGAAAATTATTTACCAGTGAATGGTAAAGGCATAGTTTCCTTGATTGTGGACATTAACGTAGACAGTGTCACCTCTGCGAACCCGAATCTCAGGCCCAGGATAACTGTCATTTACGACCAGCAAAGTCGTTGTGTTGCAGAGCTTTGTGAAGTTTGATTCTCGCACCTACAAACCAAATGCAATCAACAACAACAATATTAAAAAATGAAATCATTTTGCTGTCTCAAAAAAGCAAGTATGGATGTTAGTTTTGTCTCTCTGGCGCTTTGCCATGGTTTTTGGAGTTACATGTACCACATTTTAATATTAGAGCTAATAGGTCCTATCACACCCGAATTTTTGGGCCTAAATGTGGGGAAGATAAAGTCATAAATCATATATGTCCTAATGATTTTGTGTCTGTTCGATACTAAAATACAAAATGGAGTTTACAATATACTTTCACCTGTTTTGTTTCGTTTAGTTTTATTAAATTTAAGAAAAAAAAACTCGGTTTAATGTCTTTTATATTAATATTTTGAATTCTTTTATAAAGTTTATGTTGCAATACTAATCATGAAAATGAATTTAGTAATAAAAAGTATGAGTATGGGGTTTTCAAAAAAGAAAAAACAAAGCATAATTTTAAAACCCATAAAAAAAAGAGAATACTTAATTTATTATTTTGTAATTAAATCAAGTATGTTTAATATCAGGTTTAAGATCACTTGTTTAAAATTTTAAAATAATTATATGAAAGATTATTACGGCTCTGTTTATTTTGCGAAAAATTAATTTTTGAAAAATAATTTACGTATTTTTAGGTATTCATTTAACAAAAAATTAATTAATTAACAAAAAATAATTTATTAATTAATAAAAAATAAGGTCATTTTCTAAAAATTATCTTATAGATTTAAAAAGAAGTGACATGTTCTGAAAAAAAGTTGTTTATGAATATAACTATTTATCAATATTTTTTAATATAATTTTACTTATAAATATTATTATATTAACAAATAATATATTATTAACAAATAATATATCAATAAATAATATTATTAATAAATAATTTTATAATATATTAATAAATAATATAAAGAATAATAAGTAGTTTTATTTTAAGTATTTTTATATTAATATAATATTTTAATATTAAATATTATTATTCAAATATAATTATTTTTTAATATTAATAATTTAATAATAAATAATTTCAATATATTTTAATAATAAATATTTTTTAATATTTTAATAGTTATATTAATATTATTTGAAAAAAATAGATTTTTCATAAAACAACTAAATAATAAAAAATATTTTTAATTAACTTATCTAAATAATAAAAAATCTCTTTTAATTCAAAAAATATCAATGCCTTTCAAAAATTATTTTTTGAAAGATATTTTTCGTGAAACAAATGAAATCTACATAATAATCAATAATTGCATGAACTATTATTAGAATGTTTGAATTTTAATTTTAATAATCATGATTCAAACTTGAATAACTTCAAATAAAAAAAAACAAACAAATGACAAATATATATATATATATATATTTATATATATAAAGAAAATGGCACTTACGAAGAACTCATAGTAGTGGATATCTGCCACGCAAAGGAGCAGGGTACATAGAAATAAAACCCCTACCAACCATGAGACAAAACCATGTTTCGATAAACCCATTTCTTTTCTAATTTTTTCAAACTCTTCTCTTAACAAAAGAAATCACTTCCCTCTCTCTCATGTGTTCCTCAGTTCACCTCTTAAATTTCTTCTGTGATATCTTTAGGTTCATAAAACTCAACAATTTATAGGAAGAAAGCTTGAGCTTCTTAATTAAGTTTCTTCTTAGATGCATTGGCCGGGGTAAAATAGAATGTTCCAAAATACATACCTAACATTAAAAAATTCCATTCAGTCAATAAATAATTTACTATTGAATGATCTCATGGTTTGAAATTTCAGGTAGCAGCACACAGAATATATTGGATTATACACCAGAGAAAAGACTTTAATAAAATTTTTTAAGTTCAAGTTTATAAAAATTTTTATTAAAAATAACTAAATTAAAATTAAAATTAAAAATCCAAATTGATAAATTATTTTGACAGAGTTGCAACAGTGTGTAGGAGAATTATTTCCCCGTTCCACCAACCTTAAAATCTATAAACTCAGTAAGAAATTAGTGGATTGTGTACGGCGGCAAAGAGGGGTTTTCTCTGGCCCTTTGCTGAATCAACTTTTAAACATCAATAAAAGTTTAGCTTTGCAAAAAAAAAGTAGGCAAAGTTTAAAAAATGTACCATGTAAAATGACTATGTTAAAGTATTTTTCTAAAGCAATTTAATTAATTATGGTTGTGGAAAAATACTTGTTTCAAGGTTAATTAATTAAATAGATTTTGGTGTCCCAATTTGAGAATCAGGTTGTTAATTCATTGCTGTCCTCCGTTCAATAAGAATTTAAGTTACTAATTTTCTATACATTTTGTCAAATGTGATAGAGAAAGAGAGAGAGAGAAGATTGTGTTTAAGTCTTCTATATGCATGAACATTTATGCACAAAAAAATTAGAGAAATTTTTTTATAATTTTGAATTTTTTTATAAAAATAAATTAAAATATTTAAAATTGTTAACTCAAAATAAAGTTGTGCATAGTTCATACTAAGATAATAATTTCAGTTCGTAATTTTTATATATTTAATTAAAAAATCTTTAAAAATTTGAAAAAATTAAAATTAATGTCTTCTATTAATAATAAAAACCATTAAACTAAGTTTGAATGGATTGTGTTATTATATTTTATTTAATTTTTTTTATAAAAGAGGTCATAGTCTAAATGATAATTGGGAAAAAGAAATTTGCACGTCCAGAAAATCAAAATTTGAGAAAATCCACACTCTAGGCCTCCCTTTGTTTAACGACTCTAAAAAAAATAATTTTTACATTTTCAAATGTTTGTTTGACAAAAAACTGACGATCAATAAAAAATGAGATAATTTTTCTAAAATTGTCTTTCTTTTTTTCAAAAGGGAAAGATAATTTTTGAAAAATAGTTGTTTACAAGTTGAATAACTAATTAATATATTTAAGTATAATTTTATTCAAGTTAGATATTGTATATGATTTTTTAAGCTCAAATTTAATTCAATTCGACCCAAAATATTATTATATTAATAAATAATATTTTATTTAACTTTAAAAAGTAAAATATTAACATTAAAAGTCTTTTAGTATTTTAATTTTAAATATTTTTATAATTCTACTCAAGTAAGATTTTCAAAATAATATTTTAAATTTGAACTCGATTTGATTTGAATTGAAATATGATTATATGAATAAAAATATTTTATTTAATTTTAATTAAAAAAATTAAAATATTTGAATATAAAGTCTTTTGATATTTCAATTTTAAATATTTTTATCTCGTATATTATCAAACATAAATATTTTTAATATTTTGATAATAAATAGTATTATATTATTATTTTAATAATGAATAAAAACATATATAATAATATTTTTATTATTTTAATAATTATTGTTAAATAATATAACAATATTATTTTTTAATATGAATATTTTAATAATTTCTTACTTGTTTAAGTTTAAAATATATAATTTTATATTTTACTTATTATGGTATGTATATTACTATTTTAATAATAAATATAAATAAAAAATATTTTTTATATGATTTAATAATAGATATTTTCAATATAAAATATAAATATTTTAATAGAATAAATATTTTAATAATAAATATTACTATTTTGATATTAATAAAAATAATATTTTAAGAATCGTAAAACTATTTTAAATATTTTGAATATTAATATGAAGAAAAATAAATAGTTATATTTTAAGTTTTTTATATTAATATAGTATTTAACTATTAAATATTATTATTAAATATAATTATTCTTGAATATTAATAATTTTAATAATAATTAATTTCAATATACTTTAATAATAAATAAATTTTAATATTTTAATAGTTATATTAATATTATCTAAAAAAAACATATTTTTCAAAAAACAATCAAACTGCATAAAACATTTTTTATTAACTTATCTAAATAACAAAAAAAATTTATTTTTTCAAAAAAATATAAATATTTTTTAAAATATTTTCTGAAAATTAATTTCTGCGAAACAGAATATGAGTAGATGAACCATTTGAATTAAACTTTAACTTTTTTTCCCCACAAGCTTCAGGTTCATTATTCTTTATTTTACCTAATAAAGCCCTGTATAATTGGCTGCAAGGAAACCAAATTACGTAGGGTTTTTTTTTTTTAATTACCAAATTAGGTAGATTTAATTTGTAAAGAAAGAAGTCTACTGAAGCAAGCTCAAAATCAAAGAATTGAAGCAAAAGTAGAAAATAAAATTTCATGATTATCCCTTTGAATTTTAATATTACTTTGATTCGACTTTCCTTTGCATTTTATTTTCAACATTCTTATTCGTTACCCTACCAAACATTTGAAATCATCCAATTTTCAAATATTAGTTACCCATCATTTTCACTTTCATGATATGAGAATTTTCTCCCCTTCTCTCTTATGCTGCTGTTGAAAAAAAAAATGAAGATTGGTTTTAACATAATGTATTCAAATTAAGATATAGACCAATTTTGTTTCGAGGAATTTTATTTTTAACAATTATTTTTTTCAAACTTTAATAGTATTGCAAAAAAAGTCTTTCTACAACATAAAAGTATTATGTTGTTATAGGATATTATAAACTATATGTTGCAATAAGAACATACTCAACAATTATTGTAAATGCTTTTCCGACATTATCATTTGTTACATATTTGCAAAAAAATTTAAGTTTTGTTATAAAAATACCTTTTTACAACATAAGAAGTCTTATAATGCAATAAATGTACATATTACTTTTCATAGTAAAAGTATACACTTAAATTATTGTAAATTTTTTGTAATTACATAATACAATTTGCAAGACATTGCAGAATTACATAAAATTTTTGCTGCTAATTGTCAAATTATTTGTACTCTTTGCTTCGTTTTGGTCTTAATTTCCATCTAAGTTGATCACATGGCTAAACTAGTAAAATTCTTCTATACATGCCATTTAGGCTTTACCTCAAATGATACAAGGTAGAAAGAGTTCATGAAAATTTAAATTTGAGTCATAATATATATTATATTTTTCTTAATTTCTTGGGAAAAAATCTAAATTATGTCATAAATTTGAAGATTGAGTGATATCTAGATTAGACACCATGTCAAAGGAAGGACTAGAAGATTATGACCAAATTTAACTAGTTAACTAAAGTAAGTAATGTAAAATAATTCTAGACACCATGTCAAAGGAAGGACTAGAAGATTATGACCAAATTTAACTAGTTAACTAAAGTAAGTAATGTAAAATAATTCTAGACACCAAGTCAGAGGAAGGACTAGAAGATTATGACCAAATTTAATCATACTTTCTAAATTGCGCCGTGACAATCTCGGCAGTTGTAGCTTGATTAACTTCCTAATTTATTGCCTTGATTTGAGAAAAAAAATAATAACCCACTCTTAAATTTTTTTAAAAAAATTTCTCTGTAATTAATTATTATTACTTGAATAATATATATTTATGTATATGTAAGGGCTTAAAACCCTAACAATTGAAGTAGGATCGTATAAAGAAGTTTTCATGACCAATACTATTCTCGATTATGATATTGTTTATATATATATATGTACCTCTTTTCCTGGTTGTTGCTTGTATTATAAGATAATTGTGATATACGAAATTTACATATAGGCATAGCCATTGACCTTTTTTTTGTTTTGATCCATTGGGAAAAAGGATTAAATTTGTCACTGTACTATATTAGAGATTTTATATTTACCGTTCTACATCTTTTTAATACATATTTACCATTTAACTATTTTTTATGTAATTTTAGTTACTTATATATATGAAAATAGAATATTCTATCTAAATTAAAGACTATTTTATTAAAAATTTCAATTATATTTTAATTTTTATTATATAAAAAGTAAAATATACTTTATTTTAAATTCTAAACAAAGATAGGAATTTAATTATTGCTGTTTTTAGATAAGAATTTAATATTTTTATTTTTTTATTTAATTACTGATATTATCCTTATTTAAAATTTAAAATAAATAAAGATGTTAGGTTAGCTTTTCAAAAAAGTCTTTTGTTGTCACACTTATCCGAAAGTTGTTCATTTTCTTCCAATCATCAAAACTTCTCCCTCGAATTATTTTAGGATTTGAAGCGGCACTGGGAAGCAGAATAGTCACGGTTTTTGTAAACAACATTCCTGCTAGCGTACATTGGAGGTAGTTATGAAGAGTGTTTCAGAACTACGTTGAAGTTGTTGACGTGTTTCTGCCTATGAAGAAAAATTGAAGAGGAACTAGGTTTGGTTTTGTACGTTTTGAAAATATGGATAGGTCTAGAAGAGCTATAAACCAGTTCAATGGTGCATGGTTTTTGGACTGCCAAATTAGGGTGAATTTGGCAAAGAATAATGAGAGAGTAGAATATTATAGGAAAGCAAAAACACAAGGAACACAGGCCTCTGGGAGAACAGGAAGGATAGGTTTTGAAAGCAGAAACAAAAGGCAGATTGTTAGGGAAGGAAAAGGAATAGAAGTTGAACATATATTCACTACAAAAAATTTTTCATATACTGACATTTGGTTATACTAACAATTAAATTGCATCAATAAAAAAGATTTATACTGATAGTTTTTTAATACCGTCAGAATATACCATATATTTACCAACACTTTATACAATCATCGGTATAGATAAACTTTTTTGACAGTATACAACTATTTGTTAATATAAGTATGCTATATATTGACACTTATTTATACTGATGATCAAATTATATAAGTAAAAAATATTTATACTGATGAATATTTGTTATTGTCAGTATAGATAGTGTCTATAATAATACTTTGTATAATTGTCGGTATAAGTAAATTTTTTCTAACGATATATTAATATCTGTCAGTATAAATATGTTATATATTGGCAGTTATAATAATCATCCATATAAGCTCAAAAAATACTTATTTCTAATTTCTTTTTAAAAAATATTAATTCATTATATTTCCCTCTAATAAAAATTTTCAAAAACTATAATTTGATAAAAATTATATTTGTTAATAAATAAAATTTGTAACTTAATTAATTTTAAATGATAATAAGTTTTAAATAAAATTTGTAAGTATTATATTAATTAATAAATTTATAATTAAATATTAGACTAAATTTTTTTAAATTTAAATATTATATTAATTTGGTTTCAATTAATATTTTAGTTTTAATATGATTTCATAAAATTTTAAAATCATTATAAATCGAAAGTCAAATTATAAATAATCTACATAGTAGTATTTATATTCATATAAATATTTTTCTATGTGATTTGTAAAAGTTTTTTTTATAAAATAATATTTATCGTTCGCTATATTAACAGTTTGAGATTCTAAAGTTCAAGAAAGGGAATGAATTTTAAAAATGATCAAAGGCATTTTACTGAAAAAACGCCTTCAATTTTTGTAAAGGAATATTTAAGGTATTTTCTGGATAAAAACACCTTGAATAATAATAAAAATACTGAGATTATTGAAGGCATTTTTGATAAAAAAAAAAAAGCATTGAATAATCCCTTCTAAATGAATAATTCGTGGATTATTGAATGTATTTTTTTTCAAAAATACCTTGAATTATTTATGAATTATTCAAGGCTTTTTTAGCTACAAACACCTTCAATAACTCTATTAAATATTTTGTAAGAGATAAGGCATTTTCTCATCAAAAACGATTTCAATAATCCCCTCATAAAAATTAAAGGGGATTATTCTAGGCGTTTTAGCCATAAACGTCTTGACTAACTCCATTCAATTTTTTTAAAGGGATTATTCAAGGCGTTTTCTCACAAAAACACCTTGAATAATCTAAAAAAAATGGAAGGGTATTTTTAAAGGCACTTTGGACAAAAATGCATTCAATAATCCACTCATAAAAATTTAAAGGGTTTATTCAAGGCATTTCTTGCTAGAAACACCTTCAATAACTCCATTCAATTTTTTTGTAAAAGATTATTCAATGCATCTTTCGAGCAAAAACTACTTGAATAATTATCTTATAAAAATTGAAAGGGATTATTTAAGGCATTTTTGACAAAAAAAATGCCTTAAATAATCCAAAAAAATTGAGATGAGATTATTAAAAGCGTTTTTGGCAAAAAAATACCTCGAATAATCTCCTCATAAAAATTTAAAGGGAGATTATTCAAGATATTTTTGGCTTGAAACGCCTTCAATAACCCCTTTCAATTTTTAGTAAGGGATTATTAAATAAGCTTTTTAAGCTAAAATGCCTTAAATAATCCCCTCATAAAAAATGATGGATTATTGAAGACATTTTTGATAGAAAACGCTTTCAATAATCTCCTATAAAAAAATTTTGGGGATATTCAAGGTGTTTTTTGCCACAAACGCCTTGAATAACCATATACCAAGATTTTCTAAATATTATTCAAGGTATTTTCTAACCAAAAATGTCTTGAATAATCTAATTACTTAAAAATTAAATTATTTAAGTTACCATAGTATATGCCAAAAAGATGATACTAATTATTCAGGATTTAATATATGTGAATTTCTCCTAACCAAATGAGTGAATCTGAACATGAGATGTCCTGAAAATGAAAGAAAATCATGGGTGTCACATTTCCTTGGGGATCACACTTTCTTCCAGAATCTACAATTTCGTAAACTAAACACCCCCACATCTTGGGCATAAATATTTTTCTATGTTATTTGTAAAATTTTCTTTTATAAAATAATATTTTTATATAAAATATTCTTTCCAAAATAATGATACATATGTAAGAGTTCCATGCAAAACAAATCCAATTAATGCTTAAAGAAAAACTTGAAAAAGATTGGTCTTTATACTCCCTCATCTTGGGCATGAATACCTTTAAAAAAAAATCTAAACTTATTAAAACAAAAGTAGTGAAAATTTTGTTCCCACCGTCTTTACCTCGCCTTTCTGTCCTTACCTCGCTTAAAGCTTATCTCATTTCACTTTTCCTTACCTTTGCTCTTTTTAACTTTGTAGCTAAAATCCTTGTTTAAAATTTCAAGCTTTAAAACTTTGTTTTCCTTGCAAAAGTCCCTTATTTCTACATAGTTTTTACAATCTACCCAGATTTTATCCTTTTGCAATTGTGAGTTATTTTAAATATTCCCTATGTCCCTAAAACCCAAACCCAAATAACCCTACATTGGTAACCCTATTTCACATCTGTAGCTTTCTTGTTTTTATTGTGCATTACTTTCCTTCTATCCTCTACCTCTCTCTTGCTTATTCAACTGAAACATATCTTGTGATGGTAACAGGTTTATCTATTTTTTCTTTCCCATTCACAAACCCCTGTCCAAAGCAACATTGCCTTAGTTGCATGTAGTTTTATGACAGCATCTTTGATTCTCATTCTATCACTAGGATAATGTTTTTCTATTTTTTTTATGGTTTTTTGAAGAGTCAAGTGAGGAAGAAAATCTACAATTTCGATTGAATATAGAATTTGTTATCTATTGACAAATATATATATATATATATCAACATTTGTAAGTAAGTTAATTAATTGTTTATAATAAAAATTTGATTTAAGGTGGTGGCATTTGTAATCAAATACTATATATATGGTGGCTTTTTCAATTAAATATATATAACAAAGCATTTGGCAGCATAATAAGGTTTATATAATTGTTTAGATTATATATAATTGTTTATTGTTTATATATTGTTTAGATTATATATAATTTTTTATTGTTTATATATTGTTTAGATTATAAATAATTATTTATTGTTTGGCTTTTTCAATTAAATATATAATAAAAATATATAATTGTTTATATGGTGACGGCATTTGTAATCAAATACTATATATATGGTGCCTTTTTTTAATTAAATATATGGTGCCAACATTTGGCAACATTATAAGGTTTATATAATTATTTAGATTATATATAATTGTTTATATATTGTTTACATTATATATAATTGTTTATTGTTTATATATTGTTTATATTATATATAATTGTTTATTGTTTGGCTTTTTCAATTAAATATATATAATAAAAATATATAATTGTTTACATGTTGGTGGCATTTGTAATCAAATACTATATATATGGTGGTTGTATAATTTTTGGTAGTTGACTTTTTCAATTAAATATATAGTGCTAGCATTTGGCAGTATAATGAGATTTTTTTTTTTTTGGTAGTATTTTAGAGCTTGTGCAAGATGCAAAGCAACCTTTAGTCACATTGCCTATTTCATTGGTTGTGCTTCTCCTAAAAATACATAAGTTTAATTATAAAGGTACGTCTGAAATCTTATTTTTAATAAAAATGTGACATTATGCTTACATAGTCAAATTTAATTTAATGCTTAAATTAAATGCTATTGTTTTAATTTAAGTTTTAATATTAATGATATAATATGATTGATCCTTTAAGTTTTAAATATTATTTGTTTTTAAATTTTTTATTAATTATTATGAAATTGGTTTTTTAGGTCTACATTCACTAGTATTTTGAGTTCAACATTTACTTTTCTTTAGAATCTTTTAGGTAAAAGATGATACGTTTTTTTGTGAATATTTTTTATTATTATTATTATTATTATTATTATTATTATTATTATTATTACATTAACTATTTTTCGTCATTTAGATGCATGGTGCTGTACTTTCCTTTCATCTTAGTTTTTTACTTTATTATTATTATTATTATTCTTGCTTTTCTTTGAAATCTCTTTGCTTTTATGGTTGTCTTTTCAATTGGAACATAAGGGTGGACTTATAAAACAAATAACTTTGATATTTAGATAACTTTGATTGATTGTATGTATAAAATAAATTACTTACTAATAATTAAGTTGACCTTTTTAGATAACTTTCATTGTTATTGTTAAGTTTACTTCAATTTTTGAGTTTTTTAAGAGATGATGCATTTCGAGTAATTAAATATAATTTTATTACTAAGGCAAATCATCTTACATTTTATGGATAAGGCATGGATAAATTTCACGTCAAGAGCCAGTGAAAAATACATAAAAAGAGACACTAGTTTTTTAGACTTTGCCTTTGGAATATCATCTAAAGATGGAAAAATTTGGTAACCTTGTCTTAATTGTGTCAACACACTTAGAGTTTATTAGAGAGATGTATTTGATCACATAATATGTGATGGGTTTCTCAAAAGATATGTTTGATGGGTATTTCAATGGGAGGTCTTAGATGCATGTTTATCTACTGGAACAACTAATGACGAAGAAAAAGGCTAAGTCCTAATATTTATGATTTATTACATGATATGATGATTGAAAGAGCTATGAATGTTGATGTGGGTAACATACAAGATAGAGATACTAGTGGAGAACAACACCATGGTCATAGAATTGATAGTGACAAGTTTTATGGTTTACTTAAAGATACAGAGGAGAAACTATATCCAAATTGTAAAAACTTCACAAAATTTTTCTTTGTAATTTATTTGTTACACATTAAGTGTTTTAATGGTTGGAGAAATAAATCTTTCAATACATTATTAAAGGTTTTGAAACTTGCTCTACCAGAGGGTAATACATTGCCAATGTCTTATCAAGAATTGAAAACGATAATTTTTGCCTTAAGTTTGGGATATGAAAAAATCCATGTTTATCCTAATGATTGCATGTTATTTTGGAAGGATAAGGCAAATGAAGAAATATATTCAAAATATGGCACTTCTAGGTGAAAAGAGAGCTTGAATGATGCAGAAAGTGATCCCTAAGATATAGTGTCAGAAAAAAAAAGTTTCCCTTAATTTCAAGACTATAAAGGTTATTCATGTCTTCAAAAAGTGCTCCCTCGATGACTTGGCATGAATATGAGCATACTAAGGATGGAAGTATAAGACATCCTATAGATTCTCTAGCTTGGAAAAAATTAGATTCTTGATATCCTAAGTTTTTCTTTGACCTTCGTAATATTCACTTGGGATTGGCTTCAATGACTTTAACCCTTTCAAAACTATAAGTGTGACACATAGTACTTGGCCTATTATATTGATACCTTATAACTTGCCTCTATAGATGTGCATGAAAAAACTAAACTTTATTCTTTCTCCACTTATTCTTGGTCAAAAAGATCTTGAAAACAATATGATATATACCTACAACCTTTGGTAAAAAAGTTGTAGGAACTTGGGAAGTTGGTGTTTAGAATTTTGATGCCTCAAAAAATCAATCATGTGCAGCATTAATTTGGACCATTAATGACTTCCCTGCATATGCCAATTTGTCGGATGGAGTACTAGGAGAGAGTATGCATGTCCTTGCTGTGGATTTGATGCAACATCTAAGTGGTTACAACATGGTAGAAAGTATTGTTACATGTGCCATTATAGGTGGTTACAACCTAATCCTAGGTTTTGGAATGATCAAAACTCATTTGATGGGACTCGAGAATTTAAAAGTACTTATTCACCACCATGCAAAAGTGAAATGTTGAGACAATTGAAACAATGGAATGGTAATGAAAATGGGTCGTGAAAGAAGAAGAGTATTTTGTTCACATTACCTTATTAGGAACATCTTCTATTGTGTTACAATTTTGATATGATGCATATAGAAAGGAATATTTGTGATAACTTTTTTGGTACATTGATTAGGCAATAAAAGAAGTCAAAAGATAACTACAAAGCATGACTTAACCTTGTAGAAAAATTTATAAAGAGTGTCCTTCATCCAAAGACTCATCTTGGCACTAACACCTATTACTAACCCCAAGCTTCATATCAAATAAACTTAATTAAAAAAATTTCTTTTTCAAATATTCTTAAGAAAATGAAAACTCCAGATGAATACTTTTCAAATATCTTATGTAGCATGCAACTTAAACAACAAAAGCTAATAGGGCTCAAAAGTTATGATTGTCATCTTTTAATGTAAAAGTTTTTTCCTATAGCAATATGATGGTCTTTACCTGATAAGGTGTGCTTGGTTCTTATTTATTTATGTACCTTTTTTAAAAAACTTTATTCGAAAGTTATCGAAGAACATAAGCTTAAATTACTTGAGTCTCGAGCTGCATCAATTTTATGTGAAATGAAGAAGATTTTTTGTCCATCTTTTTTCACAATAATGGTACATTTAGTTATTCATTTGGCAAATGAAGTAAAAATTGCTGGTCCAATCATTTATCGGTAGATGTATCCTATTGAGAGGTATATCTTAAAGTGTTATAGATTTTTATACTTAAAATTTAACTAGGATGTTTGCTAATGATCTTTTCTATTAAACTTTCATTTATATAGTTTTTTTCTTACTTTTAAATCATATGCACACAATAGAGCTTGTCCTGAAGGTTCAATTGTAGAAGGGTACTTAGCATATGAATGCTTAGCTTTTTGTTCAGGATACTTTAATCAGAGAGAAACTATTTTTAATTAACCTATCCAAAATAAAGACAAAAATCCCTTTGTAGATGAAGAAATATCCATTCTTTTTACTATAGGAAGATCGTTGGGAACATTAAAACGTAAAGGTTTTAATGTTAACAAGCATAAAAGGCTCTCACGAATTGTACTTGATGCTATAACTTTGTTTAAGCGCATTGATATGTGCTATTTAATTCTGATGAGTTACTCCTTTTATAAAGTAAGAACACTTATCTACATGTATATTATACTTGATAATTTTTTTTTGTAGTATATTGTATAGTCTTCTAAGAATTTTTTTCATATAAAAAACATGAACAATTTATTAAGAGGCATAATCAGTCTCATCGGCTTACACCATATAAGATATAAAAGTTGCAAAGTAAAACCTTTCATGATTGGTTTCATGATCATGTAAGTCGCACATCATGGTTTGAAATATGTAATTAAAGTTTTTATAGTTAGATTATTATTTTAACCAAATATAAAATTGGATAGGTAGCCAATTAGGATTAACAAAGAGATGCAAACATCACAAATCAATTTAGATAGTTTGCTCATGGTCCAACTGACATTGTTAGAAAATATACTAGTTATTTATTAATGGTTTTAGATTTCATATCAAGGCACGTGAGAGATACTTGAAAATTCAAAAAAATGGGGTTGTTTTAACAACCAAGATGAAGAGTTATGCAAGTACAAGAGATGCACAACCTATTGAGGGAAAAGTTAATTATTATGGAGTTTTAAAAGACACCATTTAGTAGAATTATACTGGTAGATTAAAGGTTGTGTTATTTAAATATGATTGGATTGATATAAATAGAGGTTGCAAGAAGGATAAATTTGGTTTCACTTTTGTGAATTTTTCACATCTAGCTCATAGTGAAACTAATTTGGTTCATGATCTTTTTATCTTGGCATCACAAGCTAAGAAAGTTTTTTATGTTAAGGATGAAAGACATAATGGTTGGGTTCTTGTCAAGCATGCAAAACTTAGAGATGTATTTGATATAGGTGATGAATCATCCTTAAATAGAGAGCAAGATAATGGAGAATTCCATGTTGAATTTGATGACACACATAGTACTTCAAATTGAGTTAAAAGCGAAGTTGATGGTGAAAGAATAGATGTCACACTAGAGATGAAAAATAAGCATGTAGAAGAAGATACTATAGATGAACATAATGGGGATGACATTTTTTAATTCTATGTAATAGTTTAACTTGTTGTTAAGGTTTCGTAATGTAAGACATAGTTCACTATTATTTTGTTTTTATGTTCTAGCTTGAATTACTTAATTTTGTGTGATCATGTAATATATTAAATTGTACTTGGTGCTTTATATTGTTTGCCACTATTAAGTTTTCTTTTATATTGCACTTAGTATATTTTGTATATTATTAGACTTGAGATGACAAAGTGTAGATGACTAAATATCACTAGGGCAAATCATACATCTAGTTCTCAATTGCATGCACCAAATGAAGAACAACATGTGCCTATAGATCCAGAAGCTTTATAATATGAGCCTCTACAAGAATCTCAAGAACTAATTTCTCAATCTATAAATAATGAAGATTAAGATGAACAAGTTAAACATAATTCAATTGCAAGCACAAAATGAAGAACAACATGTGCCTATAGATCCAGAAGCTTTACAACATGAGCCTCTACAAGAATCTTAAGAACTAATTTCTCAATCTACAAATAATGAAGATTAAGATGAACAAGTTAAACATAATTCAGGTATAAAAACACTATATTCTATTAATACAATTCTTTATGTGTTATAATGTTGTACAATTACATTTTTTAATGAATTTAATTGCTTTCTTTACATGTAATTTTTCTATGTAGGAAATATTCAACATAAAAAAGATCAAGGTCCTACACGTATGACTGATATTTGAGATTTGAAAGAAAAGGAGCATGTTCTTGTTAAGGTCAATGATGATGCTATACCTATCAATGATGAATCTTGCTCTTTAACTCAATTCATTGGTAGCATTTACTTTGTACATTATGTAACCATTTACCATTTAAAACAAAGAATGCCTAGCTTTGCACCAATTAATTATACAAATTGGCATGAAATGTCAGATGATAAGAAGGAAGAAATATGAAAAACATTAGAGGTATCAATATAATAATGTTTAGTTGCTAGCCAATACCATGACAATAATCTTTTACTTTCTAGTTAATAATAGCAATTCATATAATATATATTGACACTTTCTTTCCAATTACCTTTTTCAAATTGTTGTTGAAGTTTGAATTTCACAAATTTGATTCTGATGAGTTTGTTGATGAAGAAATATTTCAAAAAATTAAGTCTTGGGCAATAAGAAACATAAGTGCTAAGTGGAGGCAATGGAAGAACAAATTAAAGTCTAAATTTTGTGACGAACACAAGACACTAAAGGAAATGGTTGTGAAGGTTGATGATTCTTGAGTAGACAAAAGTCAATTCTTATTTTTGCTACACATTGATTGACTAATAAAGCGAAGGTAAATGGTTACAAAATGTACTATTTACTTTGTTTTAACACTATGATAATAATTACAAAGTTATTAAAATATATCTTTTCTTGTTCATTTGTTTAAAAGAACAAAGTGAGACAAATAAAATAAATCACTTAAAATTAGATAAGCCTCATTACACAAGAACAAAATCATTCTCGAAGATTATTCAAACTTTGGTACATATATCAAATTTTCTTATCGCACTCAGTTAAATGAATATAAAGTCATTACAATAATTAATGTTGTACCTTTGTAGAAACAAAAAGCTAATAGAATTCCACTATCACATGCTGAAGTGTTTATTCTTTCTCGTACATGTAAATATGAAAATGTTATGAATGATAAGGTAGCTGAAATTATGGTATTTAATTTAGTTATTACTTGCTTTTACTTATATTTAATTTTTTTTATACTAAAATGTTTGTTTACAACTTTAGGAACTCATGAAAAAAGGTTGAGTAAAACTGGTGCTAAGAATTTTGAATGGAGTTTATGGAAAGATGACGTTTATTCAAAAGTTAAAGGATCAGAGAGAAAAAAGCGTGTTTGTTGCATCGATATAGTATCTACTTCATTTAAACAATATGGTTCTTCATTTTCTAAATTGGTTCAGCATAAGGAAAAGGTATATGAGTTGAAAGCTGAAATTAAAGACTTGATAGAAACTTTAAGTACTGTCTTATCGGTACTTAAAAGATAATTTTCTAATGAGAATATGGATATCTTAAATACTGTTACTCTCATGGTGAATACAGAGGTATATATAACATCCATTTTAGTTTATATATATGTAAATTGTCATCTTGGTCATGAATCTTGAACCTTATTGAAATTTCTTTTGAATAATTTTTAGTGCTCCAAAAATCACACGTGAAAACTATCGTTCTTCAAATTCAAGTCATCAACCTAATCAAAATGAAAATGGTAAACTCATCGTCATTTGATACATATGTCAAAATGCTTTGCTTGATACTTGTTTCTTAGATAGAATGCCAAAATCAATTTTGAATCTAGGTTTTGAATCATGTAATTATGTTTTTAAAACATTAGCCATTGTCTTTGCCATAATCATTAAATTACACTATGATTTAAAGCTTGCACTTTTTCCCTTGAAAAGGCTTTTTTGTTTTTTTTTTTCCTTTGAAAAGGCTTCCTTATGATGTAAGCATGCTTTATAGTTGTAGACTTGACTGTTATAATGAAAATAGTTGTTTAATGATAGTTTTGCTTACTAAAATAATCTTAGGTTGGTTTCATTAAGTTATTATTTGGAATTAAACTAAAAGAATGAAGAGATTACACATGCAAATTAGGTTATTTCTTATTCATTCATGCATTACACTAATAAATAGGATGTTTATAAAATTATTTTTACTAGTATATAAATGGATGATTACCTTCTGTATATATAAATGAATAAGTTGTTTATAAAATTATTTCTACTGGTATATGAATGGATGATTACCTTCTTACCTTTTGTATATATAAGATAATTTACATTAATTCTAATTAGATTTTTTTATGCTATGCAAATGCTTCTTTGTAGAAATCTATGTTGGGATCATTTATTTTAGGAAGTTATTTATTTACTCTGAGCATTATATTTGTAGGAGGAATTGGTTTTGTTTTGGATGTGACGAACATTTTTGAAATAAGGCTATTGTGTTTTGTGATGCTTGATTGATATATTGAATACTGTTAGTGGGTTGGGTTCATTAAGCTTGTTAATCATATGATGTGGCTACACTTGTTGACTCTTTTAAGACTTATGATATTTTGTAATAATTAAAATATTTTGGTTTTGGAAAAGGCTTGTAATAGGTGCATGTATGTTTTTTCTTATTAAGATGGTTTTGCAATTGTTTGTTCATTTACAATTTTTTTAAAATTATCTTGTTCAGAGTTCTATTGAAGTTTTAAGGTGATCAAAAGGTCTTTAGGTATCTGATGGTGCAAACTTATGATTGTATTTTTTAGGGTGAGATGGTGTAACTCTTTATCTAGTTTGTTTTATCAAACTTGGTACAATGACTTTAGTTTTTCACTTATACTGAGTTTGTGGATTATAAATAATTTACTTGTAGTTTTAATGTTATTAAATATCTTTTACTTTATTGTATTTTTTTTTGTTTATTTGAAAACATATCATATTATGATTATAAATAAATTAATATTAATAATTGAAAAAATATTTTTTTTTTTAAATTTACCAATGTCTTAACTTTTATACTTACGCACTTGATCATTAGAATATTTCAGGTGATAATAATAGTCACCAATTATCAATAAAATATAATAAAAAAATTAAAACATAAAAGTCTATACTAATAATCTCTAACTGTTGGTATAGATAAGAAAATCAAAGCATATAATTATATACTGACAGTCTTTAACTGTTGGTATAGGTAAAAAAATTAAAAAATACAAGTCTATACTGATAGATGCTAAGTTTAGATATAGGTAAGAAAAATTACAAGTTGTTGGTATAAGTAAGAAAAATTAAAATATATAAGTTTATACTGACGGGTGTTAGCCATCAGTATAAGTAAGAAAATTAAAATATACAAATCTATATTGAGAGATTTTAAATATCAATATTGTAGACACCCTATTTTATCTCGGGTTATCGTCGAATCTTGAGTCTGGCTTTAGGTTTAGCCCATTTGGTTTTAGATTTGAGTTTTGGATTGACTTTGGACTTCCCAAAATAATCCCATCTACTATTTTGTAAGGTATGAGATAGGTCATTGAATTTGAATTTGGAAGATAAACTGGTTAAGTTTAAAATTGAAATTAAAAGGATAAAGGATGAAAATCTCATTCAAGATTCAACCGGATAACATTTTGATCTCATATCCTATGGGGGCTGAGTCGTTATTTAAGCAAGGATGATTACACTACATAGGGAGCAGAAAGCAAACAAAGAAACAAATTACATAGAAAGACAATGACCTTCACTCCACCACAGCTCAATTACAACCATTGCCATTAACCACCATTGCAGCCTACAATAGAAGGTCTCGAGAGCTCATCCTCCACCACCATAAATACCATTCTGTCACCTTTGCCTGAGCACCTAACAAAGTCCTACCAACCATAATCGACCTAGACCCAGTTACCAACCATGAATTCCAGCCTTAGATAGTGACCGCAAATCACCTAGCCCTTCACCTGCTACAATTGCCACAATCATCAACACAAATCGACAGAATCGATTCCTTCCAGAGGTAGAAACGGTTAAGGTTACATCGATTCCAAAAACAAAAAACAACAAACCCAAAATAGAACCAACACGGTTCGACAATCAAAAGAGCAGACACAACCCAAAAGCTAACCCAGTCTTCAATAAGCCATGAACCTGCAGACGTATTTTAATGAAAACTCCAAACAACTAAACCTAACCCAAAGTGGCCAACACTACCACTATCACCATCATCCATCTCCCGTCAGAAGTCACCCATTGCCAGTAAAGCGCATCGATGAAAGTCTAATAAAAAATAAGGTAAGGTTAGAAACTAAAAAAAAAGCTAAAAATAAGGAAACCTTTTTCTGTTTTGGGTGAGCACTCTTACTAGGGGTTTTTAGGGCTTTCGAGTTGTTGACGGGGCAACCTAGGAAAGAAGGAAAGACATGTTGTGGAACAGTGGCCAAAGGAGCGGCATCAGGGGAAGTTCGAGCGTTTGAGTCCGCGCTCTTCAAAACTCGATTTACGAAATTGGAGACATTTTCGTGGTAAACTGCACCAGGAGAAAGAGGAGGCCAAAATGATTTTCTAAGCAAAATTTAGGCTCAAACGTTCATCGGCATGGTGGTCAACGGGACTGAAGATGGCGACAATGGCGACGTTTCGTCAAAATATGTAAACTTGTTAGGTTTTCGACCAACTTTCGTTTCTTTCCTAGAGAGAGAAAGAGAGAGCAAAAATTGTAGAGAGAAAGAGAGAACATGTGAAATGAATAGGAAGGCTTAAAAGCATGCCTTTATAGCACTAACAAAACGGTATCATTTTAGCTTAAGAAATTGAGTTCCCTTTGTCGTTTCAAGGATCCACGCGCCAACTATTGGGTGATCGGACCCAGTCCAGCTCCGCGTCATTTGAGCTACAAGGTGAGCTACTTCTTGTGTGAAACTGAGCCACGACAAATTTTTTGAGCCGAGCCACGAGTCGTTTTGGTATTCTCTTTCTTTTTATTTTGCTCATTATTCATTTATTATTTTTTTTAAGTGAATAGAGAAGGGTAAATAAATAAAAAACTAAAATTTCAAGAAAATATATTTTTGAGGAAAAGTTAAAAGTATCAATTTTTTTCAAAAATAAAAATTTCAAAAAATGTATTTTTGAGGAAAAGTTGAAATTATCAATTTTTCTTGAAAATAAAAATTTCAAAAAATATATTTTTGAGGGAAAGTTGAAAATATTAATTTTTCTTAAAAATTAAAATTTTCAAAAAGCATTTTAGGAAAAAGTTAAAAATATCAATTTTTCTTCAACATAAAATTTTCAAAAAAAACATTTGTAAGGAAAAGTTGAAAGTATCAATTTTTTTTAAAAATAAAATTTTCAAGAAAAATATTTTTAAGAAAAAGTTGAAAGTATCAATTTTTCTTGTATAAAAGCATAAGCTTTTTTTTTCTTATAAAATAGCATATAAAAAGAGATCTCTATCAAAAGTTAAAGCATTATTCTTTTTTTTTCTTTCTTATTTTTTTAAAATGTCAAATAATTTGACGACAGAGCCTTTGCTAGAAAAATAGTAGTTTTCTTGCATACTCTTGAGGTGAGGAAGCTTTCTTAATTTTTTGCCAAAAGTATTGGAGTCAAGTAAGAATAATTTCCAATAATTAAATGCTTGGTGAAATTTGTAAGGCTTAATGGATAGCACAAAATCGAGCTGGTACCATATTTCGATTGGCATTATGAGGGTGCTATAACCTTTTTTACGCGTAATCGTACTCTCAGACCTAGTTCTGGTTTCACAGACATTGAATTTATCTTTTAGAGATACCTAAGTCGAATTTAGGATTTCTTTTTTAAAAAGGACAGATTCAGTCAGGTGGTCAATCGCACCTAAACAAAAAATATTTGTGGTGACTCCTTAAGTCAATGTTTAGCGATAGGTCCACGGATCTAGATGTTATGACAAGTATAGAAAAAAAATTAAAGTCTATACTGATAGGCGTTAACAATTAGTATAGGTAAGAAAAATTAAAACATATAAGTCTATACTGATAAGTGTTAATCGTCGATAAAAGATATAATGGTGGAACACAAAACAAATGCTATACCAACAGATATACATTTACTGATGGTCTTGAACTATAAGTATATCTCTACGAGCAATTTCAACACTTTAAAAATCGTCAGTATAGGTCTATACCGACAAGGGATATACTAATAGTTAAAAATTCTTCAGTATACACATTCTGACCATGATATAGGGTTTATTGTGCTATACTGATGGATTTTTTAGTTTTATTGATAATTTTTTTAGCATTAATATATGTCAAATTTCTTGTAATGACATTGGGAGGACAAATTAAAAAGACAAAAAATATATGAACAAGCCTTGTTGGATGGTTTAAAAGGCCAATTTAATGTTTAAGTTTTGTTAGGGGAAGATGGATGACCAACTAATGTGAAAGAAGGTTACAGAATAAAAACATGTTATGGAATAGTGTTAAATGAGGCATTACACAAACTGGAAAGGTGCTTGGTAGGAATAACAAGAAGATACTATGAGACATATAGACTATTGGAGAATTTCAGAATGTAAGGTGTGTTTTATGTAAAAGTTAAAAGGATTTATAAAAGGTAATTCCTCATTGAATTTAAGATTGAAGAAACAAGGGAATCTATGAAAGGCCTTGAGTGGGCATGGTTGAAGGAATGGTTTATGGAAGTCATGGAATGGTCTAAGCATGTGAAAATGAATTACAAAGTAACTTGGGTGGTATGCTATGGAGTTCCCCTACATGCTTGGAATTATAACACTTTCATGAATATTGCAAATTCATAAGGTGAACTTGTAAGTCTAGATGGGAAGACACTATAGTAACAAGACTTTAGTAAAAACATAATGATGGTGATGACAAATAAAATTGACAAGATTGATGAGACCATCAAGCTAAAGCATAATGGTAAGAAATTTCAACTAATAGTGATAGAAGTAAGGGAATAGCTTATGTCTTTATTTCATTGTTGTTGTAAAAACTTCAATGGCAACAAGGGTAATGTGCTCGAGAAGTATGGTGATGCTAGTTTAGACAATAGTTTGAGAATGCTTAAAGATAAAAAGATGAAGAAAAACATAAAAGATGATGACAAAGAAGATGGAATTAATATGCTAGGTGGGATTGATGTAGTAGCTGTGAATTGTTCTTTGAAAAGTAAGAAGGAAGGCAATGTGGGTGCAAAAAGTATTGAGTATTTTGAATTTGAAAGGGATAGTTTTAATGACGACATCCTAGCATATAAAAGTTCAGGTGTCTTAAAGAAAAGAAAAGAGGCCTTTTTCGGGCCTAGTATGGAAGAAGTGGTAGAATCTGAAGAATTAAAGGGGCTCAATGTGGGGAACGAATGTAGGTTGGAGGAAATGAAAAAGGCCTAGTGAAGGCCTAAACAAAAATGAAGCCTTTAAGGGTGGTGGAAGTGTGATTGGTTTGAATCTTGATAGGCTTGATGAATAAATGGATTGCTTAAGCCCATTTAAGGAAAGAAAAAATAAAAAAATTGGACAAGAAAGAGGGACGAGGAAAAATGTTGGCACAAAGGTGAGAAGAGTGAAAAGCTTGTGGGAGATTGAAGAAGCCTTATGCAGTAAAAGCCAATCTTGTAAGAACAAAAAGGGGAAAAAAGAGGGTAAAACAAGAAGAAAAGCTCGGATGCCCAGAATGATGGGGCTATTACAAATGCTTCATTGTCATATGGGGATTTTTACAGTAAAGGATGGTTGTTGGCTCTATAAGAGGCTAAATCGACTTAGAAAATCAACAAAATGTTAGGAATGTCTGTAAATTATAGAGATGAGGTGATTATTGACAAATTGAGAGAGCTAGATTAAATCGATTGATGAAAGGTAGGTGCTATGTGTTTATAATTCCCATTACTTTTTGTTATTAAGGTGGAAAATTTTTTATTTGTTTTAGGTTAGGGGGTAGGTATGAAAATTCTATCATGGAATGTTAGAGGATTGGGTAGCTCAACAAAACAATAGATACTTAGAAAAATAGTAAGCTCGAGTAAAACAAGTATGGTATTAATTCAAGAGTCTAAACTAATAGAGGTCTTTGATAATGTAATTAAATGAATTTGGCTTGATGATGACTACCATCGAGGTTTTTCTACGGCTTTAGGAAGCTTAAGTGGCTTGTTGATGGTATGAGATATAGGTGAGTTTGTGAAGAAAAGGATTAATTGTAGGAGAAATCTAACATTTGTTGAAAGATGTTGGACAAGAAGTAATTTTGAATGCATTGTATATAATGTTTATGTGCCTAGTGAAGGCGAAGCAAAAAAGAAATTATGGGTAGAGGTTTTAGAGCGTATGAATATGGTGAAATGAGGATAGTATATTGCAGGCAACTTTAACACTATTAGGCCACCAACTGAAAGGATGGATTATATGTCAACTAAGGTTGGTATAACTGAGTTTAACAAGTTTATTTGTGTCAATGAACTCATGGACCTCCCTCTTAATGGGAAACATTTTACATGGTATGGGGCTAGAAATTAAAGAAGTAGAATTGAGAGATTTATGGTTCAATAAGAATGGGTAAACAAGTTTATAGACCTATGCCAAAAAAGGGAAAAAATATCTATATCTAATCATATTCCTCTATTGCTTCAGTCAGAAGTGTTTAACTAGAGATTTAGGCTTTCAAGTTCATGAACTAGTAATTAATGAAAGGTGACTTCTTCAAAGATATAAAAAAAAAATGGATGAATATGAAGGTTAAGGGAAGGGTTGGTTATTGCCTTGTCAAGAAGTTGAATTTGCTAAAAGCTTTCTTAAAGAAGTGGAATCGATACAAATTTGGTGATGTTAATTAAAACATTGAGAGGTTAGAGACAAAGGATAAAATGTGGAATGATTTAGGTAATGGAAGGGAACTAAGGGAGGGAAGGATAAAGAAAGGAGGAAAAACAGACAGAAACTTTATGAAGCATAGAGGCAAAAAGATGTTATGTAGAACTAAAAATATAAAGCACCATTGCTAGATAAGGGACTATAGAGCTAAATACAGAGCTAAAAGGAACTTAATTCTAGGCTTCTTCAGAAATAAAAATTGGATTTCAAATCCAAGAGAAGTGAAAGAAAATGTGTTCAAATTCTTTAGGAATCATTTTAAAGCAAATAGGTAGAAAGGCCTTGTGAATTTTTCTTTCCCATTCAAAAGGTTATCCCTAAAGCAAGTGGAAGAGTTGGAAATGCCATTTACTATGAAGTAAGTGAAATATGCGATTTAAGATTGTAAGGGGGATAAAACACCTGGGCCTAATAGGTTCAATTTTAGCTTTAACAATAAAGGTTGGCAAATAATAATAAAAAAAAGGTGATAAAGTTCATGAGGGATTTTTAAATGAGTGGTAGGTTAGAAAAAGGAATAAACTCCTTTTTCATCTCACTAATCCTGAAAGTGGACAATCCAATAGCATGGAATCATTACAGAACTATATCGCTTATTAATTCCCTGTACAAGATTTTAGAAAAAGTATTATCGAGTCTGAAGGCAGTTATGGGTAAGTTGATTAATGACATGTAGTGTGCATTCGTTGCAGAAAAACAGATCATAAATGGTGTTCTTCTAGCAAATGAGATGATCCATTATTTAAAGCAGGAAAATATGTGTTCAAATGGAAGAATAATTTTGAAACTGGATTTTGAAAAAGCATATGATAATGTATCCTGGATGTTTTTGGATCAGGTAATTAAGAGATTAGGTTTCGGGATGAAAAGGTGGATTTAAGAGTGTATCTCAATAGCATAAGTAGCTATGTTGGTCAACTATTCTCTAATAAATTAGTTTCATATGAAAAAGGGACTTTGACTAAGAGATCCACTATCTCCCTTCCTTTCCATCCTCATTACAAAAGCTTTGCATGTCTTGCTTTTGGAAGCAAAAAACAAGTCACTAATAAAAGGTATTATGTTTTCTTCTACTATGTTCATTATTTCCCACCTACAATTTACAGATACCACCATTATATTACTTGAAGCAAATAGAGTCATAGTTAAAAATGAAAGAAAGATTATGAAATGCTTTGAGTTGGTGTCTAGATTAAAGCTGAATTATGGGAAGTGCTATTTTGTTTCCTATAGGGGTGATAATCAGTTGGTGGAAGGTTTGGCTCAAGAGTTTGGTTGTACTAGAGGATATCTTCCATTAAAGTATTTAGGGATCCCCCTTATGTAAACCTAAACAAGCTAGCTATGTGGGATCCAACGCTTGAGAAGTTTCAAAAGAAGTTGGTAATGTAGAAAAGTAAATTCCTTTTGTTTAAAGGTCGAGTTATGCTAATAAACTCAATGTTATCATGCCTTTTTGTATATTGTATGTCTATTTCTAGGCCACCAATTGGTATAATTAGCAAGATTGACAACATTAAAAAATGTTTTCTATAGGGAGGAAATGAATCATAGAAAAAAATGGCAAAGGTTAAATGGGGCAGAGTTGGCTGACCTAGGAAAACAAAGGGCTTGAGGATTCAAGATCAACAGCTAAAGAATTTTGCTTTGCTAGCAAAATGGTGATAGAGATATGCTAACAAATAGAATTCCTTTTGAAGAAAGTTAGTGTGGCCAAGTATGGAGAAAACATTCAGACCTGGATTCTTGCAAACATAAAAATAAAAAAGATGTCAATAATTTGGCAAGACATATTGGGGCTACAGTAAAAAAAGCTTATTAAAAAAATATTGGGACAAAAAGATGCAAATTGTCGTAACGGTTTTATAGTCACCCGAAAAATTTGAAAACAAAGGAAAATGAAGTCATTACCAATCTTTTTTGACTTGATGCGATTGGCTACCTACTAAAACATATCTTTTTAATAAAATCTTAAAATTTATTAAAAATATAATTTTATGGTCTACAAAACAGTTTAGATTTAGAGTCAGTTATGCATGGGGAAGGATTAACACTCCCACAACGCCTATTTAAAACGATACCAACTAATTACATGTTATTCTTTAATTTTGACAAAAATAGTCTTAGTTTCAGTCTTTATCCTTGATTTCCTTTATTTATCAAATTTTTATTTTTTTTCTTTTTGTTATTGTTATTCCATTTTATTTGAGAAAAATAATTTAGAATCCTTTTATTGAAATAATTTTTAAAATGTTCTAGTACGTTAGGAATATTAAAAGAACTTTTTTTCACCTAAAGATTTTTGAGGCATCACTTCTCGAAATACTTTAGAATCCTATCTTTGGAGGTTCGTATTTTTTATAAAAATAAGGATATGCATGCCATGCAAATGACAATATATGGATGCACATATCTTATTTCTCTTTTATTAAAAAAAGTATTGGTTTATTTAATTATTATTATATTTTTTTAAAAAAAATTTTGAAAGAAAAGAGAAATTTTTATTGTATTGAAAATTTTTTATAAATACTACAATACACTAGTAGTATTTTAGAAAAAATCTTCACTTAAAGATTTTTTAAGGTATCACTACTCGAAATACCTAAAATCTCATTATCGGGTAAATTTTCTTTTCCCTCTTTTTTATTATTTTTATTATTAATTTTCGTTAAATTTTATTTTTACTAATAATTTTTAATTAATTATTTTATTTTATTTTATAGAAAAAAGAAAGTTTTTTATTGTATTGAAAACTTTTATAAATACTCTAATATGCTGGTAGTATTTAAAAAAATCTTCTCACTTAAAGATTTCTTAAGGCATCACTACTCGAAATATTTAAAATCTTATTTTTAAATAAAATTTTTCTTTCTTATATTTTTAATTATTTTTTTAAAGAAATTGAGGAATTTATAATTATAAAAATTTTACTTATTTTTGTTATTTCTTTTTATTTTTTGTTCTCATTATTATTATTTTAAAATATATATTTATTTTGGGAAATTTTGAAATTTTAAACATGCATAAATAAAAAATAAACTAAAAAACAACTTAAAATGATAAAAAAAAATACAAAAAAAAAATGAAAACATACCTAAATTGACCGATTCAACAGTTTTTAGTGGTTTAAGCCAATTCGTGCGATTCAACAACTACTCAAGTGATTTAGAGTGATTCAAGGAATTCTAGTCGATTCAGAGGTGGTTTAATATCGGTTCAATTAAACTAGTGTGGGCTGAAGGAGGATGGGGGTTGCTAGGTTGGGTCACAAGTCTATGTATGGATCCTAGGCTTCCAAATGGCATCATTTTTGTTTTTTTTCTATAAAAGGGCTAAATTTTTTTAATTCAATTCAACTTTTTACAAAAACAAAAAACCTTTAATTTAAAAAAAAAAAAACTTTCAAAGCTTTCTATCGCAACTAAAAATTCAATGCTATCTTGCAATACCTCACTACTGGTGGTTGTTGGCCACTGTGTTAGTCACAAAAAAAGCCCAAAAAAATACCAAACTGTTCCTTCCGACTCCATCTACCCCTTTTTGACCTTTTCTTAATCTAAATCTACCCTAAGCTCCTTCGATCTAAACAAAAACCCTTTAAGTCCACTAAAAAAAAAATCAAAATTTTTGCCCCATTTTTTTTTAGCTTTTTTCTTTATCTTGAAGCACTAGGTCTCTGTTCCATGAGAGTTATATTTGGTGTTTTTTTTTTTTTTTGTAAGCAATGAGGTTTTTTTTTATTTATTTTCTTGTTTGACAAAAGCCTTTTTTTTATAATTTTTTTTGTTTGCTTTCTAGTAGAATCTCACCCTTTTTTTTTTGTTATTTTATGGCGAGGTTTTTTTTTTCTTTTTTTTTCTTCTAGTCGCATGAAGGCTCAATTTATAAAGCCTAAACAAGGGATCAATCCCACATTTCTCGGCATGATCCATGTTGCAAGGATGATGGCGACAATTGAGGAAGGTGATGGCAACAATTGGGGGGTAATGGCAATAGTTTGGGCAATTAGGGGCTCAATGGGGTAGACGAGTGGGTTGCCAGTGCCGTGCATAATACCCACTACTATCAACCCCTTGATTTTTCCTCTTTTTATTAATTTTATTTAATTATTATTATTAAAACAAATAAAGTTAAGTAAATAAAAATGGGCCTTCAAATGGGCTCTATCTTAGGCCGTGGCCCCAGAAAAGTGAAATCAGGCTTTGACCCAAAAAACTTGATAAAACATAATGAATTTAAAACTGATGCCTAATTCGGAGAACCTAGACAAATTTGATATCTACGGTCGCCCCCCTTTGCGTATTGCTAAGAATTAAGAATAGGGCAAAGACAAAGATAACATTTATGTTCAAAGTTAAAAATTTTTATTTTTTTTAGCAAATTAAGAAGCTCTTCTTATTAAAGACCGGACAACTTGAAAGATCAAATCGAAATGCTCCTTTTACCAAAAACTCGATGACTTTTGAAAATTTAAATGGCTCATATAAGTAAAGGCTTAATAACTTTTAAAAGTTTAAAAAGTTCCTCTAAATAGAAACTTAACAACTTTTGAAATTTTAAATGGTTCCTTTAAGCAGAGGTTCGATAACTTTAAATACTCTTATCTTAAAAATGGCTTTTCTAAACAAAAACTCAACAACTTTAAAAATTTTCATCTTAAAAAAGCCTTATCTAAGTAAAGGCTCAATAACTTTAAAAATTCTTATTTTGAAAAAGACTTCTCTTAGTAGAGGCTCAACAATTTTAAAATCCTCATCTTTTTTTGAAACTAAAATCTCATCTTTGAAAAAGCAAATTTCTCTTTTCTAAATATTCAAGTCTTTTTTTTTATCATTATCCTTTCCTAAAGGCCAAAATCTTGATTTTCATTAAGGAATGAAAAATCCATGTCCTTGCTATAACTTGTAATCTTACTTGTTCATGAATGCATTTATTGAATGCTTTAGATACAGTGCATATAATGCAAACAAAATTATTCACTTCCAATTATGGTAAAAGGTTTTTAAAATCTTTCACCTTTTTGCTTTGATCATCATAATTCTCAACAATTGCCATAGGACTATCTTATTCTTAACGTTTGATTATTACCTTTTTTCTCAACAATTTTTTTTTTCCAAAAGTCTGTCACATCAATGTCTTGTCATGCTCTTTCATCATTTTCTACCTACCTTTATCAACCCTTAAAAATTAATGTTAAGATATTTTGTGTTATTGGTTTTTTCATCATTTTAATTGCAAGATAAAAAAAATGCAATCACACATTTCTCTTATTCATTTATAAGATGAATGAAGATAGCGAATGAGAAAGAGGAATGGATAGGCATTACTTTTAAAGAAAAGAAAACACATTTCATCAAGCAAATAATAAGTGCATGGCAATAAGAATGTTTAGGTAGGAATAAAAGCACCTAAATAATGATTACAAGATAATCATGAATAAATTATTTTTGGATTCTTTCTCCAAAACTCAACTAGATGACATCATTATTCTTCAAAGTTCATCAAACTATGTTTGCCCCTATGTTGTAAAGATATCTCCTAATGATGCTTCTGCTTTATATCCAAGCCACATTTTTAGGTTTTTTCTTTTCACCGCATCTTAGTTTATCAAAATAGGTAAATCATTTCCATCAATTTTTGTCAAAACTAATGCCCCTTCAAAAAAGGCCTTTTTCACCATATACAGACCTTTTCAATTTGGTATTCATTTTTCTCGATTATCATATTAATTCGAAAAGATCTTTTTTAGCACTAAATCTTTATTTCGAAAGCGCTGAGGGTAAATTTTTTTATCACGTGCTCTCATTATCCTCTTCTGGTATAATTGGCCATGGTAAAATGTTAGAAGTCTTTTTGCTTTAATGAGGTTTAACTGCTCATGGCGATTCTAGACTCATTCTACTTATCTAGCCCAACTTCCATCAGAATTCTCAATAAAGGAATTTTCACATAAACTGACAGCACAATTTTCATTCCATAAACCAACGAAAATTGGGTAGCCCCAGTAGATGTTCGAACTAATGTTCTATAAGCATGAAAGGAAAAAGGCAAATTCTCATGTCAATTTTTGTAAGTATCAATCATCTTTTTTAGGATCTTTTTGATATTCTTGTTTGTAGCTTCTACTATCTCATTTATCTTCAAATGATATGGTGCTAAATTACAATGACAGATCTTGAATTGAGTGCACACTTTATTCATCATTTTACTATTCAAGTTTTTGGCATTGTAAAAAATAATCATCTTCGAAAGCCTATATTTGTATATTATCTCTTTTTTATGAATTTGCATGCCTCTGATTGAGTCACGCTACATATGATATAGCTTCTACCCGTTTCATGAAATAACCAATCATTACAAAGATGAATCTATGTATATTTGAAACTTTTGGAATGATGGGGTTGATGACATCTATGCCCCACATAGAGAATGGGGATGAAAGAGCCAAAATATGCAAAACTGATAAAAGAGTATGAATCTTATCAGCATAAATCAACACTTATGACATCTTCTAGCATAATTAATACAATTACTCTCCAGTGTCAACCAATAATAACTAGCACTCATAATTTATCTAACCATCATATGACCATTTGCATGTGCCCCACAAACCTCGTCATGCATTTTTTCAAGAATCTTCTTTGCTTCAGCTGCATCATACATTTTAATAGTACTTGAACTGAACTTCTTTTATAAAGGATATCTACATCAAAGAAGAAACTCACAGCCAGCATTCTGATAATTCTTTTATCATTTTTTGTTGAATGCTCCAAGTATTACTAACTTTTGATATATTACATTATATTATGATACCATTGCTTCCTGACAACTTTTTTTTTAATACTTGAGCAATATGCTAGTACATTTTTCATATCTAGCTTGATGGGTTAGATGCTGGTATTTACATTTATTTTGATCATTACAACCAAAGTAGCCAATGTGTAAGTAATCTAGTTCTTTTTTCTAAGCAAATGATCAAATTGAAAATTTTCAAATTACTTGACCAATTTAGAGATGTATTTATGGTACTAAATTAACTTCAAATCTCTCATTTTTCATTCACCTTGTAATTGATATATGATCAGAGCTGAATCTTTAAACCCATCCAGCACTTTTATCTTCTTTACAATTATTGCTTGCAGCCTATAACATAAGCCTTATATTCAGTCACATTATTTGTGCAATTGAAATTTAATCTAGTTTGTGATAGGATAATAGCGTCCATATGGAGATATTAAAATAGCTCTAATACCATGACCCAAAAGATTTGTAGCTCCATCAAAATAAATCATCCAATATTTCTTAGCAAGTTCTTTCTCTTCAATAACTATCACATCTTCATCAAGAAAATCAAGCTTTATTGGTTCATAATCTTCGACCATGTGATCAACAAGGAACTCGGCTATTACACTCTTTTAATAGTCTTTTGAGTTACATAAATAATATCATATTCTAAAAGCATAAGTTACCATCACATTATTCTCCTTGTTAATTGAGGCTTCTTGAATATATGCTAAATGGGATCCAACTTTGCTATGAGCCATGTAGTGGGATAAAACATATATTATTCGAGATTTTAAGCTGTCCAGGCAATGTACAACATATCTTCTCTAATGGTAAATACTTAGACTCATGTCAATGAACTTCTTGCTTAAGTAGTAAATTACTCTTTCCTTCTTATTAGTTTCATCTCTTTACCCTAGTATACATCCCATTGAATTTTTATGTACTGTTAAGTACAAAATTAAAGGATTTTCTGAAAGTAATGGTACCAACACGGGTGAATTTGACAAGTGTTCTTTGACTTTATCAAACGCTTATTGGAATTCATTATTCCATTCTCCTAGATCATGTTTTTTAAAAAGCTTGAAAATGGGATCACACTTGTATGTCAGTTGAGAGATGAAATGAGTATTAGTTCAATATTCTAAAAAAGCCTCGCACTTTTTTTAAGGTACGAGAAAGGGATAAGTTCTTAATAGCACATATCTTATTTAGATCCACTTTGATTCCTCTTTCACTAACCACAAAACCCAATAGTTTTCCTGATTTAGCACCAAATATATACTTGACATGATTTAACTTCAACTGAAATTTTTTCAACCTATCAAATAGCTTTCTGAAATTGACTATATGATATTCTCTTTCACAAGATTTTGCAATCATATTACCTATATATACTTCTATCTCTTTATGCATCATCTCATCAAAAAAAGTCACCATTGCTCTTTGATAAGTAGCACTAGCTTTTTTTAACCCAAAAGGTATGACTTTGTAATAGAATGTCCCCCACATGATCACAAACATTGTTTTCTCCATATCATCTCGAGCTATCTTAATCTAATTATAGCTTGATAAGCCATCCATAAAGGAAAATATGGAATGTCAAGTAATACTATCCACTAAAATATTGATATGGGGTAGAGGAAAATTATCTTTATGACTCACCTTATTTAGATCTCAATAATCAACTCACATTCTCACATTTTTGTCTTTTTTGGGAACTAGCACTAAATTGGCCATCAATTCAGGATATTTTGCCACCTCCAAAAATTCAGCACCATATTGCTTTTTTACTTCTTAATTTTCAGCAACATTTCTAGCTTTATGTGTCTTAATTTTTGCTATACCAGCTTGTATTTTGGTTTCAAAGGAAATTTTTTCTCTACAATATCAATGTTGAATTCTAGCATATCTTGATAAGATCATGAAAACCCATCCATATATTTTTGGAGTAGTTTTTCTAGCCTTTACCTATCAACCGATAAAAGGGATGTACCAATTTTAACCTTTCTTTTGTTTTCATCATTCCCCAAATTCACTAGTTTAGTAATTTTCTAATGGGGCTCAATTGGTTTGTTTTCATGTTCTATTAATTTCAATGAATGAAGAGGCAATGTGTAAATATTTGAGTCTTTTTTATTATCAAGTTCATAAACATGAATTGGGTTTTCGAAATCAAATCCAAGATTATTGTCATGATTATCTTCATGTTCATTATTTGGAAACCTGCAAGTGGGTGAGATCAAGAGAATATTGGCACATAATAGTGAAATGATAAGAAAATGAAAATGAGAGAATGAAAAAAAAATGTATTGAATAAATGAAAATGAAAGTAATAGAAGAAATGTAGATACATCTTCTAAATCTTTTACTAAAATGACAAATACAAAACATCACAAAAGATCTCCTAATGCTTAAAAAATGAGCAATTAGGGATTTAAAGTTTCACAATACATTATTTTTCGAAAGTTAAAAAAAAAAAACAGGTAACTCTATGACTTTTCAATTATTTAGCTTGAAATCCAAATGACAAGGGCACACGAACAACTCTTCATCCAAACTATTATTTTCTTCTTTATCCACCAACTGAATGGTGAACATAGAAAAAGCTTCTACCAATTTTGCACTTAGGGCTTCAAGTTAATCTTGATAAATGCATCATTCAAAACAAAAAGAAAAATAGAGGTAAGGAATGACCATTGGCTCCGACTCTAGCTCATATCCCTTAAGATTAGCCATTCTCTTTTCTTTCTTCTCATTCATCATTTTCATTATGCCCCTTTTTATTGATTTATAACCCAAGCTAAATCTATCTCTATTTTTATATATTGCTAGTAGCTTCATGATTCATTGTAAATTTCTTTCAAGTCTAGTTCCAGGCTACCATCCCGTTCCAATAAATTGCTTGACGACTATTTTAATAATCGTTGATAGGTGCAGTGAATATAATTTAGATTTTTTAGCCACATATGAAGCATTAGCAATTTCAAAAGATCTATAAAAATACTACAGGGCTTTATCTGCCACTTTCACATAAGGAATATTTATCTGTTAGGTTACTAGCAAATCTTCTTCTCCTGCTATGTATGTAAGCTTTCCATCAATAATGAATTTGACTTTCTAGTGTGATGAGGATGGAATAGCACCTATCATATGAATCCATAACCTACCCAATAGGCAACTATATGAGGGAGAGATATCTATAACTTACAATTTCACATTGAAAGTACAAAGCCTAATTTGCAATGGTATTTCTATATCACCCAGCACCTCTCATCGAGTCCCATTAAAGGCTCAAACAACCATATAACTAGGCTTCATGTAAGATCCATCAACAAGTAGTTTTTCCAAAGTAGTCATAGGTATAACATTAGTTGATGAGCCATTGTCAATTAGAACTTTAGCAATTTTATGACTTTTACACTTTATAATAATGTGAAAAGCCTTGGTACTTTTTTTATCCTCTAGAGGAATCTTTTTATCACTGAAGAAGATGTAGTTTGAGGTTGCCAGACTACCAACAATCTATTCCACTACTCAACAGATATGTTGTGGGACATATATATTTGATTTATTACATTTAGCAAAGTATTATGGTAAAATTCTGAACTTAGTAAGAGTGACAATAGTGAAATTCTAGCTTACATCTTATTTAACTATTTCACCATGCTATTCTTACTATACTTTATCAACTTTAAATATTGACAAGCTTCATTTTCAGAGATCGATTTTTGGTATTTTTATGAGGGACTACCACAAGATTACTCTTACTTCGCTCTTCCTTCTTAACATTCTTTTTTTTTATTAGCTTTTTTCAATGTTTTTAGAGTGTAACATTGTCCCTTTAGGTCATAACTCCTATGCCTGTTATGTTTGCAATGTCTAGGTTGACAACAATATCACAATCATACTGCTATGGTATTGTCTTATCGCTCTAGTATGAAAAAAGGATAGGACTTTGATAGTCACTTTCAGTTAGGAGATAGGCCTTTCTGGCATCAAGGTTGGCTTCTCATCATAATATATGGTTTTAGTCTATGCATAAATTTCATCTTTGCATCAATGGTAGACACTTTTGTTTTTATCAAATTTTTATTTTTTTTATAGAATTCTATCTGACCTATGTCTATCAACTTTTGTACTTCTTGATGGAATTGATCACAATTTTTGATAGAATGACCTTAAACACCTTTGTGATAATTGTAACTCTCAACTGACTAATCATCCTGATACAATTATAAAGCTCTATTGGTTTCAACATATCAACATTAACGAAGCCTCACCAAACACTTTAGTCATCAAAGTTTTGACTTCATTTATCCTTATTTTCATATAGCATGCTTGCCCATCAATCAAAGAATTTATTGCTAGTCTAGTATGATTTCGTAGAGGATTTTCATTAACATTTTGAGCCTTTAGCTAGCTAGTATCAAAGTTTAACACTCTTTTCTTGATTAACCCTTGCACCTTGCTTTAGGGCAATGTAGTTCTCCGTAGAATGGCCTAACATTTTATAATGATAGTCAAATATACATTAGGATCATACCATTTAGGAAAAAAAAGTTTTAATGGTTCAACAATAATCGGGGCTAGTAAATGTTTTTCAACAACTCGAGGGAATAAGTCAATATATATCATGGGGATAGGGTCAAAAAGGGCTTTTTCTTAGGTATATTTAAAGGCTTTTGGACCACTGTTTGGGTTGGATCTCCATTTTGTTCTAGTAAATGCAGTAGGAAGGTTGTATGCATAGGTAGGTGTCTAAAAGGATGGTTGAAAATGGGTGGATAAGCTAATTGTTATATTTGGTATGGATAAGACATGAATGTCGCATTATTTATGAAAGGGTAATGGGTTTGGCACATTGGTGTAGGGTACAGAGTGAAACCTCTGATCTGTTACCTCACATAGTTTACTACTTGAGCTTCACTTTCTTGTTTTTAGGAGCTTTGCCTTTTCTTGCACCACTTGTCCCTTCTGTATCAAGCTTGCCATTCTTTATAACATTCTCAATAATCTTACCTAATATCACTATATCTACAAAATTCTTAATCATATTGGCAATCAGTCTTTCATAGTATGATGCTTTCAGGATGTTAACAAATAAGACAATTATTTCTTTCTTAATGAATGGAGGCTATACCTATATAGTCACACCTCTCCATCTTTGCGATTATTCCTTGAAGTTTTCAGTTCCCTTCTTTTTCATGCTCTACAGAGATAAATGACCTTGAGGTAGATTTATGAAATGCCAATATTGTGTAATAAATGCCTTTGTAAGCTCCTTTCAAGAATGGTACGAGTCTCGTTAAATTGAACATACCATCTACCTACAAAACCCATAAGGCTATCCTGAAATATATACATTAGCAGCCTTTCATCATAAACATATGCTGTTATCTTACAACAATAAATGGTGATATAAGTCATTAGGCATTTTGTGCCATCACATTTTCAAACTTGGAGACCTTAAATTTATGTGAGATAACCAAGTCTGGGACCAAACAAAGCTCAGTTGTATCCATGAAACCATAAAAATTTATTCCTTCTATAGCTCTAAGTCTTTTTTCTAATAATTTTTTCTTTTATTAAGCAATTGTATCTTTTGCTTTCTTAGATATTTTCATTCCTAGCCCTTTTTTCTCCTTGGGATCATCTAAGTCAAGATCAAGATTAGCTCAGATGGTTCTCTATCAAAACTGGTTTAGCAAAATTTTGGAACTGTTTTGAAGTAAGTGTGGATATCATTCTTGGATAAGGATATGGATATCCTTCAGGAGTAAGAATTTGCACTCTGGCTCTTTGAAAAGTTTAAGGTGGTTGGGGCTCAAACCCTAAAAGGTATATAGAATCCACTATGTTTGGTGATTACTCTTAAAAGTTAGGATTTCTTTCTATCATTTTTCCTTTATCGATGTTTTTAAGTATGTCCATTATCTTATTAAGATCCCTTTTTAGTTATTCTTACTCCTTTTAAATCTTTTCAAATTGAATGACCTATTCTTGTTCTTGGTGTTGTATGAATGGTGAATAGGTTGAGTCAAAATTTTTTATAAATAAGCTATTCTTAAACCTTTATTATCATAATTTAAAAAAAAAAAAAAACAAAATGCCATGCGTTGGAAATTTTTTTTCTAACTTCTTTTTGTGGTTTCTTTTTTGAAAAAAAATATGGTTATTAAAACAAAAATGGTGCACATGATGAATGAATGCATGTGAGGGATATTTGCTTTTAGACAAATTTCAACACTAGAATTTTCATTAATTTTAAATAACTTTTGTTACATGAAGTTTATCATTCTAGAATTATATCCATAAATACATTTGATTTGCTCATAATGATTATTAGCCTCATCTAAAAAGTTTATTAGGCGTTGTCCATATTCTCCTATAGGATTGACTTATTACTTTAATGCCTTTACCTTTTCAACCATTTCCCATGCTTTCTTCACCACCTTGCAAACTTGACTGGTCACGTGCTCTATGTATTGTTTCCTTCCTAAGTTTTTTTATTTTTCACTTGATATGAGCATCTTTTTTTGAATCACATGCGAAGATCTAATCATTTTCCTTTCTCTACCATTCATCTATGATTGTTGAAATATGATTTTTATGGTTTTGCAATTGATGCTCCAACCTTTGGATCACTTAGTAAAGTGATTCCTTTTCATTTAGTATTTCAAGGTACTTTTTTCTCTTCTTTGTAAGCATAATCTTCAACCTTTCTTTCTTTTTCTGGTATTCCACCAATCTTGGTGAAGCTGTAGAGTATAATCCCTTCCAATTCTAGCATTCTTGAGAAATTCTAGTAACTTCTACTTACTTTTCTTGAGTTTTGCCTTTCCAGTGATTCATTTCCTTTTAGAGCTCATCGATTTCACTTTGCTAACTAAGGTAAGATTTGGTAACTTTTCCAATCTTGAATTAGACTCACAATTTCTTGTTTTCTTGGGGCATATCTTTCAAATCATTATTGGCCACATCCAATTCTTTTATGACTTTCTTTAACCTATTTCATTATACTTTTGCTTTATATTTCAATTGTCCCATATTCTAACAAAGTTTCAAATTTTTTTGTCTTATTTTTTCCTTTTCAACTTTCAATTCTTTCTTAATAAGCTCAACTTTTGATAATTGTACTTTTTCTAAAAATTTAATTGATTGATGTAAGCCATCATCAGGAGGGAACACTATGTCTCTGAGTTGTTTCGCTCTCCAAATCCGGTAATCAAAAGTGACTTTGTAGAAGAGAAGCCCTAATCTCATCCTTTGTGTTTTCTTCCATATTTGGATTAATTACTCTGAAGTTATTGGTGGGTTGGGTTCCCCATAAGTGAATTCTACTTGAGCCAAGCCATGAATAGCTTAAACAAATTATTTTGCATCGAATTGCCTAAGTACTATCAACGAAGCGTAACTTACCACACCCTATAGTCCTAACAATGGTATTCATGATTTATTTCCTCCTCAATACAACATAGGCACATGAGGTATCAATGATGACATCCATTATATTTCATCTCCAGTAAACCTTCGTAGGAATAACCCATTTTTCCTTAGTATTCAATATTGGTCATTAGCTCTTGTAAAATTCTTCAATTGGTGCCTTATTTCAAAAAAACGACTTTGAGAATACACTTTTTCCTTACTTAAAGTAACTTTTAATCCACATGTGCAATAACGATGCATAACCTATAAAGCGTCATTTTCCATTCCATCGACAGAAATTAAATGACCTAATTACTGATGTGGGATTAATTGCTTAGGTTTCAATTTGCTTGAAAGAATCTAGCACAATTATCTCTATATATAGCTCAAAGTCCTTAGAAAGATCACCATGCCATATAATGCCAAAGTGAACATAGCCATGCCTTGATCATATCTAAATGCCCTTGAACAAAATTACAAAGAAAGTCCCAACGGATACCAAGATGTTCAACTTTAGGTTTGTGAAGGAATCTATGGTTTCCACTTCAACCCTCATAAGCTTGGCCAACTTTTTATGGTAACCTAATTTTGGCTTTCAGGTAAACACTTTATTCGAACACTGTAGTTCTATCTCGAGCAAAATCAAGTACTCCTTAATGGTTGGTACCAAATCTTCCTGATTAAAAGTGAAGCATCTATTGGACAAGTCCTAAAACTGTATAATTGCTCTAATCAATTGTTCCTCAATCACAACTGAAACGAGGGATGCAATCTACCTATACTTTTTGTAAAATTTTTCTTTTCTTTCTTCGCTTAACTAACCTTAGGTAATGTCTAAGTCTTTTAAATTGTTTTGAGTGGTATCTAAATGCACTTTTTAGGCAACTTAGACATATAACTAGTAGACAAACAATCTATATTCTTTTGTTGGATTTCCTTCAACCAAACATTTACTTCATTATATGACTTACATGGGACATTCACAGCTGATGAGCAAATCTATAGTTTTACTAGTTCCATGAAAGAATTTCTTAGAAAAAAGGTATTCTTAAGCAAATACCTCAATGTAGAACTATATAATATAATCTATATAAAAGGAAAAGAAAAGAAAGCAAAAGTTAGTGTGAGGATGTGGTTTGAGATTGAAAAAATTTTTTTTGAGATTTTTCATTTATTTATGTTTTGCTGTTGTTCTTTTTTTTTTTAACAGATAATTTTTATTTCTACACGTTTTGGAATTACCTATCTTCTATAACAAGGTTGGCTTCTTACAGCTTATTACATGCTTAGTTCGAATTGACATGTGTCTAGAGGTTATCAAATTCTTTCTCACTATCGTCTATGCTAGACTAATAAGGCACTCAAATCCTCATAGATTACAAGCTACGAACAAAAAGGGTTCAATTTGAGCGAAAGTACTTTACTTGCCATTGCAAAAGTTATCATCTGACGAAAGTATAGATACTTTACTTCCTCTTATAAGGGATGGAGCCCAGGTATAAAGCTCATGAATAAAATGCAATGTGTCATTATGTGTGCAAATGTCTCCTAATTTATTCAAAATAATATATACAAAAATATAAAATGAAAAATGAACAAAAGACATAGTAAAAAAAATAATGCCTGTGAAATTTATCTTTTTTGTTTTTTATTTTTTTATTTTTTGATTGGTTTTTTTATTTTTAGATTGGTTTTTTTATTTCTAGATTGGATTTTTTATTGAAAATAAAATCAAAATCTATGAAATTAAAATTAAATACCAACTAAGACTATTTAAATCAAAATTAAGGATAACACATAATTAATTTTTGGCTCAACTCTTAAAAAAAACAGCATCCCTAGTGGAGTTGAAAACAATCTTAACAGTTTTGGAGCCATCTGACAAATTTGAAAACAAAAAAAAAAACAAAATTAGAGTCACTACAAATCTTTTTTGGTTAGATGTGAATGACCACATATTAAAACATATCTTTTTAATAAAATCTTAAAATTTATTAAAAAGATAATTTTAGAGTTTACGAAATAATTTGGGTTCGAGAGTCAATTATGCATAGAAAATGTTAGTACCTCCATAGTGCCCATTTAAAATGATACCAATTAATTATGTGTCATCCTTTAATTTCGATAAAAATGGTCTTAATTTTGGTGTTTATCCTTGATTTTCTTTATTTATTGAATTTTTTTTCCTTTTATTATTGTTATTTTATTTTATTCGAGAAAAATAAATTAAAATTTTTTTATTAAAATAATTCTTAAAATGTTCTAATACGTTAGTAACATTAAAAGAACTTTTCTTCACCTAAAGATTTTTTAGGAATCGCTTCTCGGAATACCTTAGAATCTCATCCTCGAAGGTTCATACTTATTTTTCATAAAAGCAAGGACATGTACTCCATGAAAATGACAATATATGGAAGCACATATCTTATTTCTCTTTTATTAAAAAATTATTGGTTTTTTAATTATCATTACTATTTTTTTATAAATTTTTTAAAAGAAAAGAGAAATTTTTATTATATTAAAATTTTTTTACAAATACTCCAATACATTGGTAGTAATTTAAAAAATTTTCTCACTTAGAGATTTTTAAGGTATTACTACTCAAATACCTTAAAATCTCATCATCAGGTAAACTTTTTTTCCCTCATTTTTATTATTTTTATTAATAATTTTAGTTAATTTTTTATTAATAATTTTTAATTTTATTTTATAGAAAAAAAAGAAGATTTTTATTGTATTGAAAACTTTTATAAATATTCTAATATACTGACAGTATTTAAAAAATTCTTTTCACCAAGAGATTTTTTAAGGGATCATTACTCGGAGTATTTTAAAATCTCATCCTTGGATAAAAATTTTCTTTCTTATATTTTTTAATTAGTTTTTTAAAATGGAGTAATTTATAATTATAAAAAATTAACTTATTTTTATTTTTATTTTTCATTTTTAGTATTATTATTTTTTAAAAAAATAACAAATATTTATTTTAGGAAAATTTGAAATTTTAAACATACATAAATACAAAATAAACTTAAAAAAAAACTTAGAATGATTAAAAATAAAAAAATACAAAAAAAGAAAACATACTTAAACCAAAAATTCAATGATTTTTAGCTGTTTAGCCTGTCCACGAGGTTTGACAGTAGCTCAAGCAGTTCAGCAAGCAGTTTAAGGGATTTTGGCCGATTCTAAGGTAGTTCAATATTAGTTCAACTGAATCAATATGGGTTGAATAGGGACATGAGTTGCCAGGTTTGGTGCGTGGACCCTAGGTCGGTTTAAAAGTCTAAGTGCCAATCTTAGACTTCCAAATGGCATCGTTTTTTTTTCTATAAAAGGGCCAATTTTTTTAATTCATTTCATCTTTTTACAAAAAAAAAAAAAAAAAAAAACCTTTCAGACCTTTCTGTCGTAGCTTGGAATTTGGCACCATGCCGTTGTGCCTGTCATCGTGCCTTTGCCGTTGGTGATCGCTAATCGTCAAAAAAGCTTAACAAAAGTACCCAACTACTCCCTCTGACTCCTACAACCTTCTTTTGACCTCTTCTTAGCCTGAATCTACCCCAAGCTCCCTGGATCTAGGCAAAAACCTTTTAGCTCCACCCAAAAAAAAAAAAAATGAAAAGTTTTGCTCCCTTTTTTTTTAGCTTTTTTGTTTTTCTTGAGGACTTGGTTACCTTTTCCAGAGGACTATGGTTTTTTGTTATGTTTGGTATTTTTTTCTTTGTAGACAGTGTGGTTTTTTTGTTATAGAAGCCTATTTTTTATAATTTTTTTGTTTTCTTTTTGGTAGAATTTCACCTTTTCTTTTTGTTATTTTCTAGCAATTTTTTTTTTTTGGTTGCATGGAGGCTCAATTTATAAAGCCTAAACAAGGGATCAATCCCACATTTCTCGACATGATCTAGTTTGCAAGGACAATGGTGACAGTTGGGGAAGGTAATGGTAGTAGTTCCAGGCTCAAGGGGTAGTGGTGGCTCAGGCAAATGGGTCGCTAGTGCCATGGATGGCACCCACTTCTACCAACCCCCTGATTTCTTTTTTTTATTAATTTTTATTTAATATTTTATTTAACATTTAATTATTACTTTTATAAAACAAATAAAGTTACATAAACAAAATGGGCCCTTAAATGGGTTATGTCTTGGGCCTTGAGCCTACGAAATTGAAATTGGGCCTTGGCCCCAAAAATTTGATAAACTCGATGAATTTAAAAATAAGGCTCAATTTGAAGAACCTAAACAAATTTGGTGTCTACAAGATGGCTAGTAAGAAGTAGTTGGAATGTATTGTTCTGGTTTAACAAATGGCATGGTGGTAAGACTTCAATGGAATACTTTCCGAGACTGTTTTGGATTGCATCCGATAAGTATGCAAGAGTAGTAGATTATGCAATTAACAACAAATTAGGTCATCTAAATTAGGCCTCTCTCTGAAGAAGGAATTTATTTCAATGGGAGGAGGAGATGTTGTAAGAACTATGACCAAAATGTGAAACAGTTCAACTAGTACAAAGAAAACAAGATAGGATAATGTGAAAGCAAAAAATGTCAGGTAAATTTTTTATTAAAAAAATAATTATTGATGAATGATTTCCTTTATCAGTCTGGTCTGTTTGAATTTAGCAAGTTATGGACAATCAAAATACCTCCAAAGGTTCAATGTTTCATGTGGTTGGTAATGTTGGATAGGATCTTTACTAAGTCTTTTTTGCTGAAATACAAAATTTTGATAGCCTATTCGTTATGTCCATAGTGTCAAGGTGTGGAAAAGTGCATGAATCATGTGTCATTTTCATGTGTATGGGTGGGAAGTTTTTGGAGTAAGTTTGTAGGATGGTAGTGTAAGTGGGTGCCAATTTCAGTCATTAAAGACATTCTTCCTAGAAGGTTTTGGCTCTCTATTTATTTGTTATTGTCAAAATATAATGGGAGGTTTCTTTATCTGCTGCACTATAGACTATTTGGTTGGCTAGAAACCAAATGGTTTTCAATCATAAAACCTTCACAATTGGTGATCTGACAATGCTGAGGACATTATACTAGATAAAGATAGCTGAAGAAAGGTGTTGATATAAGAATTGGAATGGTGGGATTACCCTCGAAAATGTGTGTTGGTAGTTTAGAATGTAGTGAATCCTACATTGGATAGAAAGATTTAATTATTGATGAATAAATTTAAATAATTATGTTTGAACAAAAATAATTATCATATGACAAATGGTTGTAACTATTTGAATATAAATAGATTATTATTCATAAAGGTCATAATTATACAAATTGTCATAACCATCTAAATAGAAGTTTATGTCTATTCATTCATTATAAATAAATCTTACAGTATAACCACTTTCACTGCTTTTGATTGGAGAGTTTAAAGCTTTGTTGTATCCTAAAAGCATAATTGTCTTTAAGAAAGTGTTCTTCACGCCTCAAAGCCAAAAAATTTTTCTAGTATTTCTCTTCTCTTATTTATTTTTTCTAACAATTGAAAGGCAATTATGAGAAATTTATATTTCACACAAGGAAGATACAAGGAAAAGGAATTGGCATGATTTGGATATCAATATTAACAAAGGTTCAAGGGGTTAAAGGATTAATTTTTCTATAGACCAAAATGTTAATTTTTATAAAGATCTTCATTAGAGGTATGTATTTTATTTTTTGTATAATTGTTGATAAAAAAATTGACTAAATGAGATAAATACGTTAACAATTTATTTTATTAGTGTGCAAAGTCAAAACACTATACAAAATATTGATTACATTGCATAAGTTTATGCATATACTGAAATTGACTCCACAATTGGATTTAATGAATTGTATTATAGTTTTTTGAAAAATCGATGCTTATAAAGACTAGGACGGGAAATAGCTTGAAAACATAAAAAAGAAAGACATGAATTGATTTACGACCAAAAGAATTATAACTTGTTATCAAGTAACGAATTAAATAGGGTTCTAATGGAATGACCAATTATTTAATTGTCATGTCTTGATTATATATAGAACAAGCAAATTGTCCCATAGTTTCTATGAAAACAATCAAAAATGGGTAAAGGAGTTTACCATGGGAAATTAGATGCAAGGAGAGAATATATGCAGAAAATAAGATTTGGCTACAAGATTAGTTTTATTATTAAATCATGGCACCAAAATTGAGATAATAAGTTGAGTCAAGCTATTTGTATGATTCTATCTTTGTTGGCTATTTATAAATCAAATGTTGATACATATATATAGAATTTATTATTGGTTCAAATTTTGACTAGTGTTTAATTTTCATGAAAACCAAATAAAATTAAATTGATATATGTGAATAATAATAATTATTATTATTAAGATATGGTGTTTCATGTATTAAATGGTGAATAATAAACCAAATAATGATTATTATCATAAACATAGGCAAAGTGACATGTATTTTGCCTGCAGAGTGTATTACACTAGAAGTAATTTTATAAAATAAAATTTTATTATGAACAAATCACAAAGTGAAAATCATAAAACGCCATAAAAGAGTTAATCAATAGTTACAAAAAAAAACATTATTGCTTTTCGTATATGGGATGTTGATTAAATGAAAAGGCATGGCATTAAAAAATATTAAAGCATTTGTCAGTTATTAGCATTTTGAAGGAAGCTCATCAATGTCTAATTAGGCATGTTTATAAATTAGAAAAGAACATGCAAATTCAAAGTTTCAAAGGCACCAATACATGCATATGTTCAATTCCATTTTGTGATGGCATGAAGAACATTGATATAGTTTGCCATATATTATGAAAATGAACTGAATGGGATGGAATTTTCTTTCTTATACATATAAAAAAGATATGGACTATGGAGATAGAATGCCATCAACTAATTAATACGTTATTCGTTAAAGACAATGAAGGTAATTTTGCCTTTTATACCCGAAAAAATGGCTTTTTGCAGGCTGTTAAAATGAAAACTGAACAAGTTTTTAAGGTTTTTAATAGTTTCATGACAATGGCAAGGATGTGGCTAATTATATATTATATTAACATATGAGCTTAGATAACAATATTGGTTTGTGAAAGCCATAAGCCTTAGAGTTAGCCAATCAATGATTTAACCTAAGCAAATTATCATGAATTTTTGCATGAAACATGAGTAGAACTGATGTTATAATTATTGTTTATACTATTTTATGAAAATGATTCTTTGGATTCATGTTTCATGACTTGCATTGTTATGGTGATCTAGATATGAACATATTGGTCACAACATGATTGTTAAATATATTATAAACTCTTATTGTATATAGGCATATTGGTCCTATAAGTAAAGTTTGAATTTATTATATATCCAAAAATGTTTTGACCGATTAAAAATGGTAAATAACAGAGATATATAGGCTACACAATGATGGAGAAATAAAGCACTCACAAAATTTTAATATCAAATTTAGAGGTTTCAATATCATGAACTTGGAAATTGGCCATTAGGCAATTACTATATGCATTAAAAACTCATGATAACATTTGAGATAGTTAGTTTTCACTAAAAACTATCATTATAAACGAAATAATTTTAATAGCCAAATCTACATAATTTGTAAGTATGAGGTCGATTATTATGGTTGGCTTAGAATAGCCATAAGGCAAAATTGATGCCACAATCTTGATCATGTTGTGGTACTTTTTTGTTATGTATATAGTCTAATTTATAGATTGTACAAATAATTTATTTTCTATGGTTTTATATAGTGAAAATTTCAAAGTATATTTACTTTGAAAGCCGTGAGTGATTCAAAGATCTTGTGAATTTGAAAACTTTTATAATAGCTAAAAGAATGATATTTGATCCATTTGGGTGATGAAAATGGTTTGTTCATGATAATAAATAGTGTCCATAATGAAATCGATTCATATAAATATTTATGAATTCACATAAAAGTCTTAAAAGGAGACTATAGAAGCATGATAATATTTGAAATATGCTTATTGATGTAAACTCTTATATTAAGTTAAAATATAAAAGTTTTGAAACTTTTACTGAAATATTAAGATATCAGCTAATTATCTTTCACTAAAGGTAGATGTAGAGGCCTCCAACTTAAAAAAAAAACCACCAAATAGCGAAAAGATAAATAAAATGGCAACTTGATTAAGTATATATAATATCTTGATAATTAAATGAGATATTCTTTAATAAAAAAATGCATACTTGCATAATAAGAATCAAAAGAAATAAAAATTACCACTATAGTATTGTAAGATTTTAGTATAATTTTAGGAGCATATTATGCAAGCTAATAAGTTTAAACACTTATTAAAGTAAAGTCATAAAAAGGTTCTTAAAAATTTTAAAAAGACTAAAATTATTTGGTTTATTCATTGAGTTTATCCAATTGTACTAGAAGTATAATTATATTAAAATGTATAAAAATATGGAAACAGAATGGTTGAAATTAATAAATATAGAGTTGTCGCCACAACCAAAGCCAACTATTTTTTAAAATGATAAGGATGAGGCAATAATGTCTGAAGCATATAAATGATATGCAAAATAAAAAGTTTGGACATATTAGCCTGAAGTGAGTATATTAGAGATTCAATCTCAAATGGGGATAATTACCATAAAAGAAAATTAAATTCCAAAATATTTGGTTAGTTGTACTACAAGTAAAATGGATTTAAACTCCTACTATTATATACCAATGATGGAAACTCAACTTTGAATTAGTAACCTCTAATTACAAAGTTTAATGAGTAAAAATAAGTTATTTTTATGTGTCTGTTAAACACTAGTAAAATCCATTCAAATTTTAGTAACTAGTGTGATCTATTACGTAGGGAGGATGAGTTTTTGTACTCTTAATGGAGTTTTCAATGTCTAAAGCAACAGAGACATAATGAAAACGCTAGCTATATAAATATAGAAGTGGTGCCGCTTCAATAAAAAGTATTGGGGTCTCTTTTATAAATATTTATCAATAGGATAAGCATATAGCCATAATAGTATTAAAAGTGATTATAAACCTCTGACAGAAGAATAAATAAGTATTATATGTTATATCTTCAATTGTAACACTAGGAGCTGAGGTTTAATCTACGGACTCCAACAACTTCATTAGAATTCTAAGATATATAAGCTAATTGAATATTTAAATCGAGAGATACATTCTTGTATTTATAATTTTTTTTTGTGAAAAATAAAAATTAAGCACCAAAATTTCAAACTAATAGGGGATTATTGGTACTCTAAAATGTGAGACATCCTACATTGGATAGAAAGATTTAATTATTGATAAATAAAATTAATTTTTGTATTAATTTTATTCATATTTTAAATAATTATGTTTGAATAAAAATAATTATCATATGACAAATGGTCGTAACTATTCGAATATAGATAGATTATTATTCATAAAGGTCATGATTATGCAGAAGATCATAACCATCTAAATAAAAGTTTATGTCTATTTATTCATTATAAATAAATCTTTAAGTATAACCATTTTCACTACTTCTGATTGAAAATTTGAAGCTTTATTGCATCCTAAAAATATAATTACCTTTAAAAAAGTATTCTTCACATCTCAAAGCTAAAATTTTTTTTTATTATTTTTTTTATCTTATTTATTTTTTCTAACAGTGTGTTCTGAGACTAAGTAGAGATAGTGCCCATTAGAGACCACCAAAGGATTTCTTGAAGTTCAATGTGGATGGTTAAGTAAAAGGTGATCATGGGCCGGCTGATTGTGGGGGTGTCCTACAAAACGAAGTCGGGGTAATTCTTGGGATGTTTTTAGGACCGTTAGGAAATCAGGAAACCAGTGAAGCAGAATTACTAGCTATTAAGACGGCCTCGGACGTGCTAACTAAAAAGGGCGAGATGGAAAAGGTGGGTTTGTTAATAGAATCTGATACTACAGGGGTGGTGGAATGGTGTGTAAGGAAAGAAACAAGACCATGGTGAGGTTTGTCAAGGTATCATGAGAACCATTATATAATAAAATCTTGACTTACCAAAAAGATATATTTTTTACTTTTTTATAAAATAAAAATTAATTAATTAATTAAACTTTTTAATAAATATTTTTTAATTTAGATAAAATATTTTATTCACATTCATAAATGACTAGAATTGCATAAAAAATAGAATATTAAATATGAAACTTCCACTATGATACAGTGATAAATTTGACTTTTTTTTTCCTATTCTCATAATCACACGGCGATAAATTTGACTTTTTTTCCCGTTCTCATTATCAAACTTCATTTGCACTCAATTAGGTGAGACGAAAGATCAACGAAAATATTTTAGCGGGTTTGACCATGACTTAAACTTTCAGATTATGCGTCTAGAAAGTTGGCAAATTTCTGTTGTATAGAATTGAATTTCTGATTGGGTACAGCGATTTCAAAGTCTTCGGTTTTTTTTCAAGACAATAACGCAAGCAAATGACTTGAGCATGGACAATGGCTGCTTTTATAAATCAGAAAATGGATAGAAACCAAAAGAGCACGAAGAAAAGGGAGAACTGAAGAACAGGGATACACAAAATGGGTTCTCAAAAGCAGGGCTTTATTTGGTTATCAGGGCTTTTGTTTCTGAATATCCTTCTCTTTTCCAGTGCTGATGTCCACCATTATGAATTTGTTGTAAGTTACGGCGGCTTTCCCCTTTCTTTCCCGTTGATTAGAGTGTTGAATTTTTATTTTGGGTTGTTTTCTTATCTCTGATTGCAGCTACAAGAATCCGAGTTCACAAAGCTGTGTAGCACAAAGAGCATCTTGACCGTAAATGGCAGTTTTCCAGGGCCAGAGATTCGGGTTCGCAGAGGGGACACAGTTTTTGTCAATGTCCATAATCAAGGAAACGATGCTGTTTCCATAGTGTGGTACTTCCTCTAGCACTCCATCTTCTGATCAATTTGTCAGCTACTATTTTATGATGAGATAATTCAAATCTTTTTTATTTTTTGCTGGTTTTTCTTTCTTGGAACATCTGTAGGGAGGGTGTTGAGGATTCAATTGATGGTTCCGATGATTTGATTCAGCCTGGTAGAAACTTAACTTATGAGATCGAATTAGACGAGGAACTAGGAACTCTTTGGTGGCATGCTAAGAGTGCCTGGGCCAGTGCCACCGTCCATGGCGCCTTTGTCATTTTGCCTGCAGCCAATGAAACTTATCCTTTTCCTGCCCCTACTTCAGACCAAACAATTATACTTGGTACGATTAATATATGTTCATAATTCTTCTATTTCTGCTTATGTTTTTATTTGATTCATATTTTCTAAATCTTATAAATCTGAACAATTCTTTGGCATATTCTTTCTGTCAGGATCATGGTTTAAACAAGAATTAACGGAAGCTAATGAAACCCTTGCTCCAGGCCAAGCAGATGCTTACACAATCAATGGCCATCCTGGAGAAACATATGGATGCAGCAACGGTATGTATGCACCATTGTTTATATATTTTTTGGTATTTAAGATTGTTAGGATTTGAGTCTTAATTACTGAAACTAAGTATCTAGCGTACCAACAATCCGCGAGGCTGTAATTGGCACTATTGTTTATATCAAAAATTAAATATGCATGACATGAATTTTTGCATCCTCTTCCCTAGCAACAATGAAAGCTTATGACTTGACTTCTGGGAGATAGAGATAGAGGCGAAGAGAATCAATGATAAAAACAATTATATAATTAAGTTTTAGCCTTCTATTTCAAAGGATGACTTTTATTGGTAATAACAATTACATAATTTCATGTTGCAGATACAACATATCAACTACAAGTAGATTACGAGGGTGTTTACCTTCTTCGCTTAGTAAATGCTGCGGTCAATGAAACAATGGTGTTTGGAATCGCATACCACAGCTTCACAATTGTCGGACAAAGTGGGGCTTACAGCAGACGCTCTTTTGCCAATTCTCTGACACTAGCCCCAGGCCAAACATTGGACATTTTGTTAGCCGCAAACCAAAATCTTGGCCAATATTACATGACTGCTCGGCCTTCCTCTGGTAGATATGTTACCACCGGAATCATACAATATACCGCCAGTACTGGTGTTTAATTTAATTACATAATTTCAAGTGCCCAGGATATAGCTTGCTGCTTCAATAAGAGATTCAATAAGGCAAATCACTTACATATCAATGCCCTCTGAATAATTCATGTTAGCTGTGGAAATTATTTGTGATTTTTCATTAAAAAGTTCTTTGTTAGCTGTAATTGGTGTTTGTTGTTCGAACAAGGAATTTTTAATATTGTATTTCTTTTTTTTTTTTTTTGTGGGTGGGGAAGGAAAGGGGGTGACGGAAAGTTTTCCTTAGACTACAATGTGATTTGTTTGAGACTATAATTAACTGAACATGGCTTCAATTGCCACGGGTTGGGCCAGATTTTATGCAAAATATAATCGAAATTCATCTGGTCGGAAGTTGAATTGCACAAATTTCATATAAAACTTATAGCTTAATTAGTTGGTTCATATAATTATTCTCAAGAGTTAATATTTAATAAGTCTAGAGTTCAAATACCAATTGTTACAACTCTTTTTATATCCAAACATGCAACCTCTTTTATGAAAAATAAATAAATAACATTCAAATGAGACAGGGAGAGTTAACTTTTCTTCACAAATAAAGATTTACTTTCAATCAACCTTTAATATATGACCATTTTGAAAAGCTTATTACAAGCTCCGCAAAGTATTTTATTAGTCTAATAGATAGATACATTTGTATTTTAGTCAAATGATGGAATTAGTCTTTCTATTTTAATGTATTCAAATTGAATATTTATATTCCAATTAGTTGTCATATTTAGACAAATTATTAATGGTTCAAACTTTTTTCATTAAAATTGATGATGTGATATTTTGACTTTTTTATATAACCTTTTTGCTTACATAATCATTAATTTTACTGATATATCAAGTCCATATAGTCAAAAATGATTTTTGTCACATTAGTATTTTTTATATAAATTTTTTTCAAATTATATGGCTTGTCCTCATACTTTAGTTAAATGATGAAATTAGTCGTTTAACCTTAATATGTATTTAAATTTAATCTATATACATTATTTAATTGTTGCATTTAAGATTTGACCTAAAATAACACATAAAAAAACATAAATTATTAATTTGACTGTAACATTTTTTCATATTTGGATTTTTTTTTGAAAATTTGAATTATTAATTAGACTTAATTTAAGAAATTGGGTTAATCTCAAACTAGATTATAAACCCAACATAAATTGAATTCTATCTTTTCTTTATCCTTCTTTTCTTTATTTATTTATTTTGATTTTATTTTTTTGATAATTTTTATTTTCAATATTTTTAAAATAAAAAAGATTAAAAAATATTTAAAAATGATAGAAATATAGAAGTTAGATCAATAAACCCGCAATCAACATGCCCAACAAACCTAGATATACAATCAACAACAAAAGCAATTGTAGACATCCCATTTTGTTCGAAAATTTTTTCAATATTAAATAGGCTTCGAATTTCGTCTGGACATTAAGTTCTAAAGTCATTTTTGGATCAATTGGATTTTAATTGTGAAATTATATTTAAAGGTCCAAAAGTACTTTATTTATTATTTGTTATTTTCTTTACTTATTTCTATTGTTTAGTTGGTGAAAGTCAATAAATCAAAGCAAAAAAAAAAAAGGCAAAAAAAAAAGAGATTGGAAATTGAAAAATTAAAAAAATGAAAATTTTAAAAATTTAACAACATTCGACATGATAACATGACAAAAACAGAAACAACCAACAAAAACAATTAGAAACAATTTTTTGATTGAGAAATTTTTTTCTTAGAGGTTTTAGATTTAACCTTTTTAGGGCATTATACTTAGTTTTGTTTTGGATAATAATACAAAACAATGGTGTCAATCATTAATTTTTGGGTATTGGTAGTTTTTGTGTTTTTAGAATAAATTTTTTTTCTTTTATGATTGTTGAATTTTTCGATTACTAGTTTTTAGAAATTTCATTGAAATATGAGTTCGTTGAATAAAACTTATAAAGAAAAGTAAGAGGAAAATGAGGATGAAAGAGAGGAGAAAAAAGGGAAATTAAAAAAATATAATTTTTTCGTTTTTTATAATAAGTTGAAATAATGTCGTTTTAAAAGACAAGTCTAGTGCAACTCACATGTTTACTCATGTATGAAATCTGTTACGACTCAACTTATTTGCATTAAAAAAAAAAAATTTTCTTTTTATTTTAGTTTTATTTTACTTATTTTAGGTCAAATCTTAAATTCAAAAATTAATTGATGTATGAGGACTAAATTTAAATATACATTAAGGTAAAATTACTAATTTTATCATTTAATCAAAATATAAAGATGAGCCATACAATTTGAGAAAAGTTAAAGTGAAAAAAGCTAATGTAGAAAAAAATTTTATTGCATCATCGTCTTTAACCATGTGGATTTGATACGTCAGCAAAGTCAATGACTGTAAGCAAAAATGCCATATAAAAAAAGTCAAAGTACCACATCATCAATTTTAATAGAAAAACTTTAAACTATTAATAATTTGATTAAATTTAATTATTTATTGAAGTATAAAGATTCAATTTAAGCAAATTAAGATAGATAGATTAATTCTACAATTTCACTAAAATACAAATATCAATTGTACAATTTAACATATTTTATTGAAACCACATGCTTGAAATATTAAATTTACTATAAAGTATAACATATAAAATTAGGATGTAGGACAAGGAGGCATATAATCAAGGGCGGCCGATTTTTTAATTGATGTTATGGTCAGTGACAGATCTTACATTTGATTTTAAGGGAACCAAATATTATTATTTTTTGTAAGATTATTTTATTATATTTATTAATATCAATATATATGTGTAAAAAATAAACTAATAAAAAATGAGCATATAAAATTATAAAAGAAAATATTATTATAACAAATGTTTAAAAATAATATAACTTTTAAATTAGTAGTTGAATTACCAATTACATAATTTTTCAATGAAATATAAAATGTCTCTTATTTTTTATAGTTTAAATTTGAAATAAAAAAGAAAACAAATCAATATTGTTATTGGCAAAATTCTATCGAAAGATCGTTAAAATTTATACAAACAAAAAAATAAATACTTTTAAAAATAAAGAAAATTTAAGGATTGAAAATCAATGGTGTTTTTTTAACTTTTTAAAGTGATTCTAGTATGATTTTTGTGTGTTGAAAAATATTCTAAGACAATATAAGATAAAGATCTAAAGTAATTAAAAGTGATATATGATAAGGATGAAAAAATTTATAATGAGCTAAAAAAAATCAACAATCATGGTAAAAAAAACATTTAATCCTTTGTCGGAGACTTAATATTGTTGAAAACCCTAGAAAATTAAAATCACATGATTGTGATTTAAAATAAATTACAAATCTCTTAGTTTTAAAGATTTTTTAATAATAATTAATCAATACAATAAAATGATAAATATTAATGTGCTTTTAACCCTTTAAATTGCACTGCAAAATATTAAATTATGAAACCATAAAAAATAAAAAATATTAATATATTTAGTTTGAGGGAACCAATTTAAAATTTTTTAACCCAATATACATGCATATTAAAGGGTTTCTCAATTTTTGGGGGCGCCAAGGCCCGCTCAAGCATACATTACGGCCTGTCATTGGCTACGGTGACTAAATGAATTAAGCTAATAAGCGCCGGGTTTCGTAACACAATTCTACTTTTCATCATATTCCAATGCTATCAACTTTGTCCTTAGCTAAACATATGTTGCCATGTCAGAGTTATTTCCCGTAAAGTTAAAAATAAAAGGGGGCTGATCTGGAATCACCTATGTTATGTTGCTTATTCTTCCATTATAGTATTATAGTAGTCAATTGGCGCTTGGCGTGTTGTTTAAGCTAGCTGCTAGCCTGCTAATATCATTAGCATGCTGGACATGCTGGTGCGTTGGAACAAAATACTGGACTTATAGACACTGTTATGAAGGTTTCTCCGTGGTGATGTTTCTTTGGGCCCTGATGGGCGGGCAGCATCTGCTATACTCTGCAATCTAACATAAGAAATTTAAGCCGATAGCGACTCATTGGGGATTGGAAAGCCTGGTACAGCCATATGCGTAAAGTAGAGGCCCAACAACCATGACCATCTTGCAAACGAACCGAAGCCATGTTTTAAAATAGGTTGGCGATTAATTAAGTACTTCTACATACAATTAGAGACAAACGAGATAGATACAGATTTCCTAGAAATTTTATTTCATATGAAGTCTTAATGACTTTATCAAGCCATTCACTCCATGTTAACAAACCCTCCACGCACTAAACTGATGTAGAATTAAGAGCAAGGAGGCATATAAGAAGGTGGTGGACGCATGCTTGTTTCGTTGGTGTCTCCATTCTTCACTATGACAGCAGTAGCCATTCCCCAAGTCGTGTGCCGCTCAAAATGGCAGTGCATAAACCAAACCCCTGATTCAAAAAGGAAAACAAATAAACTTTGAGTAAATAGGGCATAAAGCAGATATGTTATGTATGTAGTTACGAAGATATAAGAGAAGAAGTGTATACATACCAGGATTATCGGCTTTGAATCTAATAGCACTCCATCCTAGTCTAGGGACAGCAATGGTGTTGACCTCTGGTGGATCATCCAAATTAAACCTGCTAGGGTCAGTGCCATTGTCAAAATCCCCTGAACCTGTTCCAACCAAATAAAAGCTATAGCCATGGAGATGCATGGGATGATTCTGCGTGGCTCCTATCTTCGTCCCTTGGAACACAATTTCCACTTCGTCACCATATTCGAATGTTATCACCTGTGTTCCTTCTTTTGTATATGTAGACATGTTCGCCACTGTTGAGTAGTTAAAAGGAGTGGGCGGCTTGTTTGGTAACTCATCCGCAATGAGGCTCACATTATAGTTATTGTCATAATATTCTTGTAGCAGAGCGGTTGATGGCGACACAAAGCTATTGTTATTTAAGCTTGCTGCCAGCTTATTATTGCCATCAACTGTGCAACCTGTTGAATTTGGGCAAGCGAATAGATTCACAGATACTGTCATGAAGATTTGTCTAGTGATGTTTTTGGGGACACTTATAGGGTGAGCTGAATCTGCTAAACTCTTCAATCGAACAACAAAGAGTTGTGCAGATATTGAGTCACTAATATTAGGAAATGTTGGCGTAGGAATTGAGGTTGGAGTTGTATAATTTCCACTATATTTGATAAGTGCCCTAGAGGTGGTGTTGTCATATGAAGAATCAGTATCAAGAAAAGGAGTAAGAACCATGTAGTAGTAACTTGCTGAATTGTTTGCTGTAACCAAAACGTCCATTGTTTGGCCTGGGGTGATGAACAAATAATCACTAGAAAAGGGTTTGACGTATGCTCCATCCGACCCAACAACTGTCATGCTGTGGTTTGCGATCGCGAAGAACATTTCTTCATTCAGGATTGAGTTGAGAATGCGGAGAAGATAAGTCTTGCCCTTCTCAACCAACAAACTGTACATTGTTTCTGCAACCAGATATAGATCATATTGGCAATTAATGATTAGAGGCAAATTCAAATTTTTAAAACTGTATCCCCGCTTCAAGTTCAACGTTAGGTAATGCCTTTGGTCTAGTTTAGCATTGATGTTGAAAGTAGATTTTGCATTCAAAAGCAGTTTTTGACCAAACCTCAATGATAAACAACAACAACAACAAAATATATATACATATATATATATTTATATTTATATTTATATTTATATTTATAGTTTTTCAATTTAAAAACTCAATTTTCAAACCTAAACCAAAGTTCCTCGCTCAAAAAATATATTGGAAATAAAAAATCAGTATATTATCATTCTATTTCTAATATTTTATTATTTTATGCATATATTTTTTATATATTTCAATTACTCTCAGTGATTTTTAACAGTAAGATCAAATATTTAAAATTTTTAACCACTGTTTTTCCCACCTGTACTTTTTCTTTTATAAACTTGAATTAGCCTCTACAAATCATAATCTTGATCTGATAAAGCAGATAATTACAGAATTCTAAAACTAAGTATCTCTCTGTTCCTTCCCTAATTCACCATTATCTTAGATTAGTTCCATGTTTAAGGCTATGAGGACTCAAAACATAGACAATCCTGAAAGAAAAATTACGGAATCATTGGTTCGTTTTTATTTTATACCATTAGAGCAGTCGTACAAGTCCCCTGGTTCCCCGTTGATGGTGTAAGCATCTGAAACATTCGGATCATCGCCGGTTGAAATAGATTCGTCTAATACATCCATCACATTTGCTTTGTACCATGAGGCTGCCACCAAGAAAAAGGTGTTGGTTAACAGTTGTAACACGCACCAAAGCTGTGAAAAACAGATTGATAGTGAGAAAACTTTTCATTTAAACTCATCAGCATGCTCTGAATCATGCTGACCATCAGTCCTGGTTCACCTACAGAATACAATTGTTTGATCTCCATCAGGCTCATCGAATGGATAACTGGTTCCGTTGGCCGGGGAAACTTTGATGGCACCATGAACTGTGGCACGCGACCAGTCACTATGGGCATGCCACCAGAGTGTTCCTTCCTCGGTAGACAAATCGATCTCCTGTGTGAAATTTCCTCCAGACTTAATCGGGCATTGTGTAATGTACTCTGGACCATCTGACCATGGATTCCTCGGCATTCTAACTCCATGCCTGCAAATATCAATTTTTTTTTCTTAATCTGGTATACTTTTTCTTTTCATTTAAACATCATCACTTTTCCTAGAAATTAATCTTCAAGAGATTGTTTGAGAGAAATTATCAATATACCAATGAATAGTGATACCATATGGCCCGTCATTCTGGACTGTGACAAAAACGGTATCACCTTTCTGAGCATGAATCTCTGGCCCTGGAAAACTGTCGTTCACGGTAAGAACGGTGGATGTGGTACAGAGCTTTGTAAATTTAGTCTCCTTCACCTGCAAATATATTATTCCCCGAAAGATTATTAAACCCAACAACTTTATTAGTTTCTAGGACTTTTGCTATGATTCAAACGTGACAAAGAACACTTACAACCCAGTAATAGCTATGGACAGCACCATGAGCCTTGCCGAAAAGCAGAGCACTAAGGAAAATAAACCCTAAAACCCCAGAGATTAATCCCATCTTTGGTTTCATTTTACTGAAACAAATGAAAACTCTGCACCGACTTGTGTTGGTCACCAACTTACATGCATGAGCTATTTATAGAAAAAGCTTGAGCTGGTTAATGCTCATTATGGTTTGTTTATCAGATAAGGTTAAGGAACACCGTAGAAAGATTAAATCTTCAAAACAAAAATCGTGGAAAACATGAGAACAATATTGTGCAACGTCGCATTCAATTATTGGCAAGAGCAAATTCAAGGGAGTCATGTCCTGCAGTAAACTTAAGGTTGCAGATGTGAAAACAAGAACAAAAGGTCAAAAAGAGTGTCCATTGATCCAACAAGTGTTTATGTGTACGATGTTTTATTTATTTACATCGATATTTTTATTTTTAAAAATTTTGAATAAATAGATGGTTTAACCCTTAGGAGACAGTACGCGTCATGTCACTAGAATTGTAACGTCAATAAAAGATCATTGAGGTATATCAAATCCAAATGAATATTTATATATTGAATTAGTATTTGATATATTATTGGTGTAAATTTTTAATTTATAAATGATTTTAAGAAATTAATATATATTTTATTTTTTATTATTTTAAATAAAAAAATTATCAAATATATTGAAAGTGTAATTTTAACTTTATAAGTATGATTAACAAAATGATATATATTTTTTAAATATATTTTAAAAAATTAATTAAAAAAATATTAATATCTATATTAATCTCATTTGTAAAATTAAAAATTTTTATTATTAATATATCAAATAATTTTTTTAAAAAATATAGCCTGATATATTCACCCTTTCCCCTTTAGACAAGGAAGGTCCACGCATGGTAATCATCATTCATTCAACAAACCGCCAATTACCGTTAGGTTAATTTGTTATTTGTCTGCTGAAATATATCATTTTTGTCCTGTAACATGCCCACATTCAAAGATGGATCAATTGATTCCATTGAATTTTCAAAAATATTAATTTATCATAGGTATTTTAATAAAATTTTATGTAATTTATTTATATTGACCTCATAAAAAAAATAAAAATATAAAAAAGTGTGAAATTTTTTCTTAAAAAAAGCTTTTATTTATGTTATATTATTATAAATTTTTTATTCATTACTATTTAATTATTAATAAAAATATTCAATTAAAATGCGAAATGCGATATATTTTTAAATATATTATCACATAGTTTAATCTTTAACTTTTACGTATTTAAATATTAAATAAATGGCTAAAATAATAAAAAAGAGATAAATTTTACCACTTTATATAGATAAGCCGTTATATTATTATTATATTAGAATAAATTTTTAACATTTACTTTATACTTAAATAAACTTCTAACATAAATCAATATTTTGTTTGAGACAATGACTTATAATTAGATATAAATCAAAGAATAAAGACTTATTGAGTACAATAAAAATATATGAGATTATTTAAGTAAAATGATAAAATTTAAAGGCTCTTTTAGTATTTTTGCCAAAAAAATTACTGATTTGAAAATACTATTTACTTACTAATGAAATCTTATCTAAGTTCAAGCCACATGAGAGTTTTGCCCAAATTTTCATATTGATGGGTTAGTTGTTAATTTGATTTACTTTTTAGTTTCTTTTCTTGATGAATATTAAAAATTATTTAATTATTGCTTGTAATTTTTTTATTACATATAATTTCATAAAAAATTTGTTTACTCTTGTATCTAAACACAAAATCTGTCTTCTTTTAGTGGAAAAAATAAATAATAACAAAGAAAAATGAAATAAAATTCAACTTAACTTATAAAATTTATAGATGATCAAATCATAGATCTAAAATAATATTGTATTATCATTATATTAACTTTTTAATAAAATAACGAGATAATATATTCTATGATTTTTTAAACTTAAAACTTTCATATTTAATATATAATTTTTAATAATATAATATATAAAAGATCGTATTTACATAACAAAAGTTGACATATGATCCACTGAAAATTTGTTCTGACTTGCCTCTACTTTTGTCATATTGTTATCTGTAAAATAAAAACTCATTATTAAATATTTAAATGCCTCCATTAAAAACTCTGACATTACTTTACTGACCAATAATAACCTACCATCTCTCGTACAAAGGCTGAGTCATATAACATGTGAGCATCAAGCCAGCAAAAGAAAAATTTTTATGTTTAGTTTTTTAAAATTTATTAAAGAAATTCAAAATAAAAAATTTATTTTTATAATAAAAAAATTTCAAGAAAATTTTAAAATATAAAAAATATTTTTTCTTTTTTATTTTTATGATTCTTAAATTACAAATTCTGGAAGTTAAAGTTTTGAAAAATAAAAAAAAAATCCAAAAAAATAAAAATTGAAAAAAATGAAAATTACAAAAAAGGGCCCCTTAACTTTGTAATTTTGATCATATTGGTACCTAAATAATTTTTTTATTATATTAATACCTAAATGTTCAAATCCGTTATTATATTAATCCCTCGAACTAACAACATTAATTAATTTTTCGGACGTAACATGCATATTTAATAAGATAACGACACATATCAAAAAAGTCTAATCAATGTTACATCATCAATTTCACATCATGCCATCATTTTAAAAAAGAGAAATTTACAAAAAATTCTAAAGTATTTTTAAAATTATTTAAAAAATAAAAATATTGTAAAATTTTCAAAAAAAATTTAGAAGTTCAAAAAATCTAAAAAAATTATAAAAATTAAGAAATTATAAAAAATTTTTAAAAAATCTAAAATTTCTAAAATAATATTTTTAAAAAAATCAAACAACTCAAAAAAAATAAAAAATTCAAATAAAAATTTTAAAAAATTTTAAAAATTTTAAAATTCATAAAAATATTTTCAAAATTACTAAAAATTATAAAAGAATTCTAAAAATTCTAATAAATTTTTTAAAAATTTTCAAAAATTCTAACAAATTTTCAAAAAATTCTAAAATTTGTTAATAACTCTAAAAAATTTTTAGAAAATTAAAAACAAATTTTAAAATTCTAAAATTCTAAAAAAATTATAAAAATTCAAGAAACTTTTTAAAATTCAAACAGAATTAAGGAAACTTAAAAATTTTCAAAAATTTTCAAACTATTAAAAAAATTAAACAATGAAAAAACAAAAAATGGAGATTTTAATAAAATTAAAATATTGATAAAATTAAAAAAAAAATAACAAAAAGTCAAAAAATAAAATAAAATTTATAAAATTTATAAAAAACGTTATAAAATTTTTACATATTTTTATTTTTTAATCTTACAATTTCAATTTTTATCTATTTGTTGAATTTTAAAATTTTTTTAAATCTTTTGGATTTTTATTAACTTTTTCGCTATATTATTTTTTTAGATTTTTTTATTTTAAAGTATGTTTCAAAATTTTGAAATTATTTAATTTTTCAAAAATTTTTAAAAGTTTGTAGATTTTTTTCTTATAATCAGATTTTTAAGTTTTTTGTGATTTTTTTAAACCCTAAGAAAATTTAATTTTTATAAATTTAATTTTTTTATTTTTTAAAAAGTTTTCAAAAATTTTCGAATTATGATAATTTTTATAGTTTATAAAAATATTTTTTTATTTTTTATAAATTATTAAATTTATTAAATTTTTTATAATTTTTTAGAATTGTTTTGAATTTTTTAGAATTTTTAATTTTTTATAAAATTTTAAAAAGTTTTTTGCAGGTTTTTCAAAATTTTTTAAAAAATTAAATTAAAATTTTAAAAAATTTTAAATTTCTTAAAAAATGTTTTTAATAATTTTTTAAATTTTTTTAGAAATATTTTAAGTTTTTAAAAGTTTTTTGAAGTTGTCAAAATTTTTTAGAAATTTTTAAAATTTTAGAATTTTGAAAAAAATTAAAAATTTAGAATTTTTTCATAAAAAAGTTAAGAATTTTTTAGAATTTTTATAATTTGTAAAAAAGTTTTATATATATTTTTTTTAATTTTTAATGTAAAGATGATGTGGGCATGATGTGGCATTGATAATATGACACTAACTGGACTTTTCTTATTTGTGTTAATATCTTATTAGATATTCTTACTACATTAACAAAGTTAACTAACGGTATTAGTCTTGGGTATCAACTTGATAACGAATTTGGATGTTTAAGTACTAATGTATATAGACACCTATTTCAGTCCGAGCCCATTCTTGTCCAAGCTTAGTTGGACCCATTCTGGCCCTGACCCAACTGGGCCTATTTTGGCCCTGGCCCAACTAGATTCATTCTGGCCAGAGCTTAATTAGGCCCATCTTGGTTTGAGACCAGTTAGGCCCATTTCAATCAAACCCGATTAGGCCTATTTTAGTCCAATTGGATTTTGTTACCATTATTATTATTATTATTATTTGTTTCCTTTTCTGCTCAATTTGCATGTGAATAAGGATCAGAATCACCATATTTTTGGGTCAACACAGAATCAAATTAATACGGTTGAAATTTTGGACCTAAAATCTCGTTTGGACAGAATGCAATCCCATGAATTGATTCTATCCATTTCCTAAATTTGATCCAAGGCTGCCTATAAATTAGACTGATTCTGACATAGAAAAACACACAAAAACGAAGAGAAAGCAGAGAGAAAATTACTGGAGAAGATCTAAGGAAATTCAGGTAGAAAGGGGCTTCTGCGATTCGAAAATTGGGACTTTGGTTTTGATTTGGAGTTCTTGAGGCATTTTGTGTTTCTGGAAGTGATTTTAAAGTAGTAAAACATTTTGGGGAGTTTTAGGACAACCTAGGAATTTTTTTGAATTTTTCAAGATTTTTTTTTTTAGGAATTTTTTTGGGTTTTTCTGGGTTTGGGATGAATTTTTCGACGAATGATGAATTTTTCGGTTGAATTTTTTGGCAGGGTTTGAATTTTCTAGCAAGATTTTGACCAGATTTCCAAAATTCGACAGACTTTTTAAAAACTTGTGGGTTCTCCAGTTTTCGACTGAATTTTTTGGCGAAGTTTTCAGAAACCAATGGGATTTTCAATTTTTCAGTTGAACTTTCTAGTGGGTTTTTATAGAGAGGTCAGAAGATTTTGAAGGGTTGAGAGAGAAAGGTTCTGAGGTTTCTGAGAAAAAAAACTGAAAGGACCCTTTTATACGGCTCTAGAATGACCTCGTTTTGCCAAGCCAGGATCCACGCGCTGACACACATCTTGACCAGACTTAACCGCAAGTTTTTTCTTTTTCATTTTCTATTTATTTTTTGATTTTATTTTATTTATTTTTACCTATATTTCATTTCTTTTTTTAAATAAAAAGAAGAACAAAAAAATAAAAAAATTATTTTATCATTTCTTAAGAAAAATGAGACTTCTTCAAAAAAAAAAAAAAAGATAAAAACAAAATAAGGAAAAAATATAAAATTTACTATTTGGTATATTATAAAAATGAACAAGGCTTGGATAATTTGAAATCGAAATTGGTACAATCCTTGGATGGGCGTTATGGGGGTGCTATAATCTTCCTCAAGCGTAATCGACTTTCGAATCTAACCTCTGTTCTGTATACTAGCTTTAATCAGGTGGCCAGTCACACCTAATCAAAAAAATTGGTGGTGACTCTTTTTCATTTCAAGTCTAGCGATAGGTCCATGGATCTATACGTTATAACTGCTTGGAGACTCCACTAGGGACCTTATGAGAGTCAAGCCAATAAAAGACTTCTTATTATCCAAGCCTTGTTTAACAAATTTGAATTACTCATTTTCATCGCTTATATCTATTTTATTATTATTTATATGTCTGCCTTACTACTCAATATTTATTTGCCTAAATACATGCTTATTATATCTGTCATTCACTTGTATGTGCATAACATAAACCTTTCACCCGGGCTCTATTTTTAAGAGGGAGTGAAGTACCTATGCCCTCGTGAGAATTTATATCTCCGCATAGGCCTGTGAAACACTTCCACCCAGATTGAACCATTTTCGCTTGAAACCTATAATGGATGAGGATTTTGATACCTTACTAGTCTGTAATGGACCATGATGTAGGGAACAATTTGGGAACCTTTTAGAAATGGCCCAAACCACATATAGTTTTATTTTAGAAGCCCAACCATAGATAAAACCTTATTCTCCCACCCTCTGTAGAAAATCCAAATTCTAAATCATGCTATTATCTTAATGTTATATTTTCCCTATATTTCCTTGAAATGACTAACTAATTTCTTTGTCTTCCTTTTATTTTTTTATTTTTGCATACATTCATGAACATATTCACAGATTGCATAGAATTCTTGCCCCAAAACTATTTCAATAAAGGTCCCCATGGTTTTCATAAAACGTCAGGTTTGTGTCTCATCTATTCTGTTCAAATATGATTCTTCTATAGAGGTGAAGATTGAATCAGAAAAAAGAGTTGAAAAAAAGAAATTGTTTGCCACCTGGCTATACCCCTACATTAGGAGAAGTCCACTTACTTCTCAAGCACAATAACTTGAAAAGTCTCTTTGACATATAGAGTGGTATGACCCCTTCAATGCATGAGGCTTTTGTGAGAAGTTTGGACATATAACGTATCTCTTATCAGTGGAGGTTAACTACTCACTAATCATGGATATGATATAATTTTGGGATCCCTTTCTATTAGTGTTTTATCTTCAATAAGGTTGATCTAGTACCAATAATTGAGGAGTACTCAACTCTGATAGGTATGCATCTATTATATCAAAACAGAACATACATGAAGAAATATAAATCAGGAAGTCACAGAAAGCTAAGTCAGATGCTAGGGGTTGTAAAGGAGACTATAGATTCACACATTCGAGAGAAAGGTGATCATAAAGGTATTCCATGAGAGGTTCTCCGAGATTTCATTACCAAGCACCCGGATGATGACTAGGGAATGAACATATTTTCTCTAGCCATATATGGGTTGGTCATCTTCCCTAAGGTTTTAAGGCACATTGAGATAGAAATGGTGGATCTATTTGAGTAGATTGAATGAAGTTGCAACCCTTCATCAATTATCTTGGTAAAAACTATCAGATTTTTAAGTTTTTGTAGGCAAATGGATAAAACACGCTTTATGGGTTGCATACCCTTATTATATGTGTGGATGAAAAGCCATTTTGAATGTAAGAAAGTGCCTTCACTAAACTTTTTCTCCACACTCAAAATTCGATTAGAGAATTCTGTCAGAGCACTTGGCAAGAGTCAAGAACTCAAAAAGAATGAAAATGTTTACTATAAGGACTCAATGCTAGCCAGGTAAGATGGTTAGCTCTATGGATAGGCAGAGAACCTATGCTTTACCAATGTGAAGATGAGATAGGGGTCACATTTCTAGGCTTATAGGGGTTAACAAGTTATGCCCCATTAATGGTAAGGAGGTAGCACGGAGCTGAATAGTTTATTCCCATGAACCACAAGCTCGACCAGTTTGACTGCTCATATGGGGAGCCCAAAACCTTCCAAAAGATTGATAGCATAATCAAAACCTAGAAAAAGCCCAAAAGAGTAAGCCTAGTATCATTCACAGATTGAGATATTCAGGGATATTTGGCTTGGAAGAGGAAGAAAGGTCAGGAGATTGCATCTGGGCCTTAGGATTATCACTTACCAAAAAAGCCTGATAAACAGCTTTCAGAATCAGAGCATGAAATGAAAAAAGAGAAACTGAGACAAGAGGTCTTGAAGCTGTAGGAAGAAAAAGACCAATGGAAAAACAAAGCAAAAAAACTATAAGTCCAAGCCCATAGAATTTCCAAAGAATATAGCAAGGCTCAAAAAATTGTTAGAGAGCAGGATGATGCCCTAAAAAAGCTAAAGGAGTTACAACATGAGCATAAAAGGTTGTGTATACAGGTATAAGCCAAAGAAATAAACAATAATGAGTTGACTCACGAAAATGAAGAGTTGAAGGAGGAGCGCAACCACGTTGAATCAAGGTTGAGTAAGAGAATCAATGCTTCTCGGATCACATCTTGACTCTAACATTAAAATTGAGGGAACAAAAAAATCATGTCAGGACCTTTATAGAATAGCATAGAGAATTATCCCATTAGGTATGGTGTGACAAAAGAGAAGAGTTAAGAAGACAGAGGTACATAGAACATCTTACTGCTCATATAGACAAAGCTATAATCCAAGCAGGGGAAATGACAAAAAAGATTGAGACTCTGAAGGCATTGATCACACAAGTAGGGGAGCATGGGCAAAAATTGTTTAACTTTATTGATAAAGCTAAGGACTTGTATAAGCAAGTTAGACATTTCTATAGAGGAACAGTATTAGGTTTAATGTAAAATAGACTTCTGAGGAATAAATGAAAATTTCTTTTTGTTGGATCTTTTTCAAATGGCAAATATTTTTACTTTTTATCTTCTTTCATTTGCATTACATTCATTCATGCACTCATTATCATAGCATTATCATTGAATCTTTAATTGTGGTGCTAATGTGCAAGAATAGCTTCTCATCAATACAACATTTAGGCTCGAGCTAGGAAGACGGAACAGGATAATACAAGTCATTTTGAAAAAAATAGACAAAGCCCAAGAAGCATTAGAAAGAAAGTTGAGCTAAATTCTAAAGGCCCTGAAAAGGATAAATATGGAAAAAATCAATGAAAGAAGATACTTTACAAAAAGCTACTAATTCGACATACCCTCCAGGCTTCAGCCCATTATAACATCGAACCACACCATTCTTTCAGCCTCAACAAGCAGCTCATTCAAAGGTAGGTCACGAGAATGTCCAAAGCTATGATAACTTGTTTTTATCGAGAAAGCAGCTGAGCCCATTCAACCTCCTACTATAGATGAGGACAAAGAAAAAGATAAGCCACAGGCAGCTATGCCCTTGAAAGACTCTAAAACTGGTCAAGCTATGAACAGACTTAAAAAAAGACTAAAGGCTATAAAGGGAATAAACTTTTATGGATCTATAGATGTAATGGGACTTTGCTTGGTACCAGATGTAGTGATACCACCAAAATTTAAAGTACCAAAATTTGAAAAGTATGATGGTACCAAGCGTCCTATCACATATATTAGTATGTATTATCGTAAAATGGCTGCACATGCTAGTAATGAAAAATTATTCATACATATGATTCAAGACAGTTTGACTAGATTTACGATAAAATGGTATGTCTAATTAGATGGGACTCATATCAAGACATGGAAGGATCTAACTAGATATTTTATTAACTAGTATTGGTACATCATTGACATGAATCCTGATCGTCTCTCCCTACAAACAAAAGGAAAAGAAGGTGTTTGAATCTTTCAAGCAATATGCTCAAAAGTAATGGGATGTGGCTGCCCAAGTACAACTCCTTTTAATAGAAAAAAAAAACCACTGTGCTATTTGTAAGTACTCTAAAATTACCTTATTATGAGAAGATGATCAAGAATGCAACTAAGAATTTCGTAGACATGGTGATTTCAAGAAAGTCTTTCAAGAAAATGGCAAGTTTGAAGAAGATGAGTCTTTTAATAAAGCACCTAAGAAAAAAAAAGTGAGACTCAGGTCGTGAGTCTTAAGAGGCAGCAATTCAGAAGCTATTCTTGATCTACCTACCTACATACCATCACATAATAAGCCATACTTCTACATCTCTATACCAGTTAACTACTCGACCATCTTATCCATCTTTTTCAATCTCCATCTCACCCAATCAGCACCATAAGCAATACTAGAGAATCATGAACCAGAGAAAGATAACCTTTGGCCCCATACCTATGAGCTATACAGAGTTATATCAAAAGCTTTACAAAAACCATTTAATAGCTCCTGTCCTTGCAAACTAACTTAAACCTCCTTACCCCAAGTGGTATGATTTCAATGCCCATTACGACTATCATTTCAAAATGGTAGGGCATTCTACTGAAAACTATGTCCTTTTTAGATATATGGTACAAAATTTGATTAAAGAAGGGTTGGTAAGCTTTAATGCAAATGAAAGTTCTGTACCTAATGTCAGTGAAAGCCCTTTGCCCAATCATAAGATTAATGTTTTGGACACGGATAAAAGACATGTGAAAAGGAGAGTAGATGAGCTTAAGATGCCATTCGACCAGCTATTAAGGCTTTACATAAAGCTGGAATGATACAACTAATGACTTCATGCACTTATGTAAAAAAATCTAACCTAGCTCAGATATATAAATATCATGGTAGGACATCAAGTCATTCAATTAACATCTGCAAACAATTTCATGGTGAAATTCAAAAATTAATGGACTCCCGCCAAATAAAGTTGTATGAAGAGTCGAAAGCTTTAAAGGACACTGAGGTAGCTATGACAGATAAGTGGGTGCCAAAACCTGTAGTTATACGTTATAAAGAGAAACTATAATCAACTGGGAATAAGTTTGTTCCCAAACCAGTAGCCTTCAAAGTTTCACACCTATTTTCTTATAAAAATAATAAAGCAGTACTCTAGAATTATGAATGTGGGGTAACAATTCAAGGGCAACTGAAGGATATGCTAAAAGCTAAAATTGCTTACATAATAGGAGTAAGGGGCATAACTAGAAGTGAGAGATATTATACTCCAGAAACTTTGAATAAATCAACCACTATGGAGTCCCAATACACCTAAAACCAATAGTGCTTTAGACTATTAATAACCCGATCTAAGGTGCTCGACATCAATATACTATACCTTTTCTCTAACAAAATGAAAGTTCATTCCCAAAAAATAGATGTGATGAGCAAAACACATATTAAGGCAATCTTCAAGAATAGCTATGCATTTTAAGTTATTCATCATATTTTTAAGGATCATGCTTAAGAAGCAAATGTGTAGGCTGAGACCTCAGCCAACTCATTTGATTTCAATAAGGATTCCCTCTCACATTTGTCTTCTTCAACATCAAAAGTTTCATTATCAAAAGACTTAAACTCTTTAGGATGAGTAAGATTCTGAGCTAGAATAATGGTGAAAAGCACTCAAAAGAAGATGAAAGATAAAAAGATTTCTCAAAATAAGAAAAATAAAGACATGAATGAGGAGCTAACTAAAAAGGAAAAGAAGAAAGAACAAAAGCATTAATGGCAAGTTAAGGAGCAAAGAAGGTAAAAAGATGATGAGGTTAGATCTTAAAAGAAAAAAAACCAAAAAAGAAGGAAAGTCAACTAAAAAAGTTAGTCTGACTTAAAAAATGAGGAAAAAAAGATGATTTTTTAAATCAAAATCAATTTGAGCACATAGCTTGTCAATATTCAAGACCTATTCTCCTCAAGTCTGAGCATTTTCTTCAACTCTTCGTAACTCTTCCTCTGACTTCAAATTGAGTTAGTAGGCCATCTTGTTATAGTTTCGACCAGTGATGATCAATGGGACGAGGTCGTTATCTTTATACCTGAGCTAACCCTTTTTGGGCTTTACCCTAAAAATCACTTCTCCTTTAAAACAAGCACTAGTAAACATGGAGAAAGAGTACATACCAAAGCAAAAAAAAAAAAAAAAAGTGATTGGAAAGAGAAAAACTTTAAAGTTGGGAAAAACATGAAATCTCTTTAGGTTAAAAAATTTAGGTCGGATTAATAGCTAGAAAGTAGAAAGGTAAAAAATGAAGGCCCCAACAGCTCTTTATATAGTTTCATCTTAGATCAGATGAATAGTTCATATTGTGCCATATGTCAAAACATTATTGGAGAGTGTCTTTTCACCTTTCTAATTTTAGATTTTATCACCCAAAAATCGCTCTCCACATTAAATGCGATCTCACCCACTTGAACTAGTCAAACCAGCCATACCAAACAAAAATTTTAAGTCAAACCTGTTTAGTGAACCAATTGCCAGGTTCATACATAAGGAACAAAGTTTAGAAACACTAAGTTCCACATTAGCTAGACAAATCTTGCTAACTTGCCCAATCTTCTTCATTTTCACCTTAGGCCATCTAAAGCAAAGTCGTTTCGATAATCCTTGAACAAACCATATACCTAATCTAAAGTCCATGTGCAAGATCAGACTGACACTAGGTAGGCATAGGCCAAGACTGTTCAAATGGAGTTGAACAACAAATGTAGGCCTTTAATGCTTGCACGTCTGCCTCACAAACATTCGACCTTACCATAAGAGGTTGAATCTATAGTAATTCTTCAAAGCCCGTATTCGTAAAGATCAAGGTCAAGTTCATAAACATATACAAAAGCAAATTAATCACATACCCGACAATCTAATACTCATACTATTTGATGAGGGGACAGAATGTTAGGGACATTTAGTGGTCTAAAAGGTATTCTAGTCTTTTTCCTTTATTATAGGCTGCCAGTAAATAACCAAGGGCATTTTAAACTTTTAGATCAACCTGACATGTCAAACCAACCTAGTATGTCAGTGCCACATCAGCTTGGCCATGTCACTTTTATCCTCTATAGGTCTATTGCCTCCTATCTATAAAAATGGACACCCAAGTATTATCATTCCATTATGCCTTATTCTTAATTCTTTACTTTTCTCTCTTTTTTATCTCTTTCATACTAATCTCTAACTTGTAAATTGGAGTGCAAACGTAAGAACACTATTTACTTTACTTCTAACTACTCTTTTTTATTTCTTGTCTTTCTAGGATTACCCTAAAGTTGAAGCTCGACACAAACATATTGTCATTTGATAATTAAACCAAAATCATTTGGTAACTTAATCAAAAGATTTATTTAATTAGTTCATGTATTCATATTTAAAAAATGACATCCAATAAGTTTGGGATTCAAAGTTTAATACATGTAAGATTTTTTCTATCTTTGGAATATGGACTCTTTTATACAAAAAAAAATAGTTAAAAGCTACACCATTATTAATTGAGTCAAAGGTGCCTTGTTTAAGGAATCACCTCTTATTTGCCTTATTTTTTTTACTTAAATTCACATTTGGCATTGAAATTATAGAAACATACAAATGATACATGGATGAAAGAATGTTGCACTCTAAACTTTTAAATAGTATACATTAATCCAAATTATTCTAATACCTTTAACCTAACCCACCTATATATGGCATATTTTAACTAAGATAGTCGCACCATGAATATACTACGTACATGTTAATTATATAGAAATGCTAAATATTTTGTGAAAATTCTATGTTGACTCTACGTACATGTCATGTAGCATTTAATAATAATTGGTCTATTTTGGATAATACTTTTAGATTATGGTTAAATATATATATATATATATATATACATTTTAAAAGATTGATAGTTTTATATGACGTATTCATTATATGATAATATTGGTAATAAAGGCACCATGTGGACAATTGGGTTAGTGATATTAAAAGTTTGAATTAATGTGATACATATTTTGAAAATTTAAAATACAAGTTGTACATTTCTTAAATATATATATAAGTTTGTACATTTTTATTCATATTACACTAATCATACATTTACAATTTTGATATCAAATGTTTAATTCATTTTTTAATTAATGGTGGATTATTAAATCCCCAATTGCTATGATGACTCAGAAACTTGTAATGTCACATTCGCTTAGGGAAAAGACATAGCCAATCAAGTCAAAGCCTGACATTTAAAACATGAAGAAGATTCTATTTCTTTTCATATTTAAAGTGGTGTCTCAGAGTATTTCTATTTATCAGTCATGTGATATAGGCTTGAGTTAGACATTCAATTACTTCAATTTGAAGTATTCGGAGGACGTCTTGCATATATTAAAATTATATTAAATGTATATAAAAGGTTAATAGCACGTATGGTCCTTAAATTATAAGCCAAATTCTATATTGGTTCTTAAATTTTAAAAAGTTCTAATCGGGTCCTTAATTACCCAAACGTGTGTCAATGTGGCATCTCTCTGCTAGATCTTTTAAATTGATGACAAATCCTACATAGCATGACACATAATCTGAAAAACTTGTATGACGTTAAATTTTTTGAATGCCAACTAAACAAATAAACAAAGCAAAAGAATTTTTAACATTTTACCTAAAAAAAATAAGCATCTAAAGAAAATATACTTGTTAGATCTTGTAAAATTTTAAGGTGTTGAAGAGAAAGGGGGAGCTAAGGTTTGAAAGGGAAGAGCTACGGGTGTTTAAAAGGAAAACAAAGGGAGTTTGAAAGCGAAAAGCTAGGGGTTGAAAGTAAAGAACCCATTGAAGGTTGAAAGGCAAAGTTAAAGGTTGAATGGGATGCGTTATAGGTTGCCATATGGAACATATAGACTTGTCACTTGTTTGTCATTATGGTTAAGAAGCTTGAATTAGGACATCATTGACTAACAATAACCCAGGTCATCAGTTGTTCATTTGTAACAACTATGAAGTAAGAACACAACATTTTATTTTTTTAAATGGGTAATTTAATAGATATTTAAGAACACAAAAAATTGTGTGTATTTTTTTGAAATGGGTAGCAAGTAGCAACAACAGGTAGCAAATCATAGTTTTTATGATTTTTATTTCTTTAATTTACTGTGTTTTTATTCATTTAATTTTGTGATGATTTTTTTTAAAATTTGCAGCAACTTTGTGTATGTGAGTTTTTTTCAATGGTGTGATTCTCCAATAAATGAACACAATAAGGTAGTCATTTTGAAAACTTCAATCGCATTGCCTTACTCCACTGTTGCTAGCATCTAAAAAATTCCTTAAAATCCCAAAAAAATTCTTTTTTTAATCCTTTACACTTTCATCGGATTAGTTTTTCCAAAAATGTAATTGAAAGCCCTAGATCTAAGACTAAAAATTAGGTTCTCCCATTGCCCAAAATGACTTTTGCTGCCAACCAAACAATCACAAGACCACCAAATGCTTTCCTCTTTAAATCTCCCTCTTCACTTAAATTTTAAAACCCAAAAACTATTGGAACACTCTTATCAAAATCCAAAAACCACTATAAAAAAAAAAAAAAAAAATCATTGCCAAAAGAGTTTTTGTTTTATGTGATTTTGTTTATGTGCCTATGTATCTTATTGTTGTGTTTACAGTGGCTTTCTCTCTATATTGTTGTGTATCATTACTGATTCTTGTGTGTATTGCTTTTGTTTAGTAGGGTTGTGCATTTATGGAATTTTTGAAACTAATCTTAGGCTTCTAAAACTTAACAAAAAGCTCTACTAATGTCCCTTTTCTTTGAAGCCAGATACTTGGTTCCTCTTTTTGATGTGTTTGCTAATCACCAGAAAGTCTATAATATTTACTTTCAAACTCTAACCAAACTCGAGAGCTGTAAATTTTTTTTGGTAAATAAATCTACCCTTTTTATGTTTTGACTAACTATTTATATAGAGAATGAATTCAATCCAATAAAGATCCTAGATCAAACAAAAGTTGTGTTATCTATTAGGAATTTCATCATTTAAGGGATTCAATTCCAAAAACAACTTTATCGCTAAAGAAATTCAATCCAAATCTTTTTGGATTTTTCTTAAGATTTTTTTTAATTTTTCTCGTTTCAAATAAAAATTAAAAAAAGAGTAAGATTAGTTTTTTATTTAGGTATACCATAACAAATTGCTCCAGGGATTAGATCATTAGAAGTCAAAATCAAGAGTCATCACCAATCTTTTTTTATTGAGGTGTGATTGGCCACTAATCCTATCTATTGGTCTATGAAATCAAGATTGAATTTTGAAGTACAGCTACACATGAGAAAAGTCATAGCACCCCTACAACGTCTATCCGAAGATGGTACCAACTAATTTTAGAGGATCCTTGAATGGTCTTGTTCAAATAGTCTTTTACTTAATATTTTATCATTTTTTATTTTAATTATCTGTATATTAAAAATTTTCTACGTTATTTCCTACACTTTCGATACAATTTAAAAAATTTTCTCGCTTTGAGAGTATTCAAAGAAATCGCTTATTTCCTTGAAAGGGCTCCATCATTGAATTTATTTTAATATTTTAGTAACAAAGCAAACTATAATTCTCTTGTTGTAATATTTCTAAAAAACATACCAACACTTTTGGTATGTTTTAAAGAAATTTCTTATCTAAAATTTTGAGAAAATTACCACTTGTGATTTTTTTTTTAATTTTATTATCAACAAGAATTTGAATCTACTTTGAAACATTTATTTATTTTTCATATTATTACGGAAGTAAGTAAAAATTCTATTAGTCTAATTCTCAAAATATTTTCAACACATTTGGAAAATTCTTAAAGAATTTTCTCGCCTAGGAATTTTAATAAAATCACCACTCATAACTTTATTTTTATCCCATTATAAGAAAATTTTACTTATCTTAACAATTTATTTTTAAGTTATACACATATATATATATATATGTATGTATATGTATATGTATATATATATATATGTTATCATTTTATATTTTTATTTTTTAATGAAAATATTTTCAAAAATCCTACCAACATTTTTGGCAAAAGTTTGGAAAACGCCTTTCTCAGGAATTATTGTTAAAACTACCACTTGTTATTTTATTTAGTTGGAGATTTCATTATTATTTTTTTTCTAAAAAATTTTAAAATATTTCTAACAATTTTAGAATATTTTAAAAAATTTCCTTACCTAAATGTTTTCAATAAAATCACCACTTATGATTTCTTTTGTATTTAAAAGAAATTCATTTTACTAAAAACATTTTATAAATTTTTATTAGAAAAATTCTCAAAATATTCCCAATACTTTTGGTAAATTTTTTAGAAAATTCCTTAATTCGAGATCATCAATGAAATCACCACTTGTGACTTTATTTTTATTTCATTATTTTGTTTATGATCTTTTTTTACTTTTAATATTTCATTTATATTTTTTTAAAAGTATTTAGGAAAAATGATAGTTCAACTTTTTCCTAAATTGATTTATCCTAAATTTATTTATACAATTATTTTAAATAAATTTCAACTTAAAAATATTTTATTTTTCACACAAATTTTGCCTAATTATTTTCCACCATTTATTTTATTCCTCCTATCAAAGTTCATAAAAAAATAAAATATTTAAAATATACTAAATATATTTAAAAAATAGGCAAAAATGAAAAAAATACAAAAAAATTAACTAAAATACCCCTGATCAATGCAGTTAATGATAGCTCGACTAAAATGGTAGCTCGATTGGGTGGCTTGAGATAGGAATCGGCTTAAATGCCTTGACTTAGCTCGGCTTAATAGGCTCTATCAAACAGCTCTAAGGTATGGGAAACAGGTCAGGTTATACAAATCTCAAGTTGGGTCGTAGGTTAGCACACGGATCCACCTAGCTTTAAACAACGTCGTTTTACCTTTTTTTTAGTTAAAACAGATAGTTTTTTTACATCATTTCACTCTTTTCTTATTTAAAAAAAAAAAAAACAAAACAAAACAAACCTAGCTCTCTTTGAAGCAAAAAGGCGGGCCACTTAAAATTCAAATTTAAATTGGCGGTGTCGCTTGACATCGTTGGCCAACCTTTTTTCTGACTCAAACTTTCACCAAATATTCATTAAGACCTTTACGTCTCAAATTCAACCTTTGTTTTTCATAAATCACCTCAAATTAACTAGATATGCCTTTAAAATGCATAAACACCCAAAAATCTCTCTCATCGCCTCTACAAATGCCACCCCCTCATAATTTGTCCTTCATCTAGCCTTATCTTCCCTTTCTACAAAGTTTGAGGTCCTAAAACTCTCTACAACGCCCAACTAAAATAGTGAAAAAGTGTTTGCCTTTTTTTTTTTTTTATCTATTTGCTACTATGTTCCCTAAGAAGGGATGCTAATTTTTTTATTTTACTTTTTATAGGTTCAGACATGTTTCAGGCAAATCAGATTTATTAGGTCTGGAGGTGGTAAACGGTGGGTTGCTCTGGCTTTATGGTTGCTTGAGTAATGGTTATGGTGATGGTTTTTTTGCTAGAAAGATATTTCGGGTATGATGGGGAATTTGATTGTTTTGGTTGTAGATGGTGGTAGTTTTGTGGTGATGCTTAGAGTATTTTTTTTGGAATTTCGGTGGTGGCTTTATTATCACAGTGGTGAGGAAAGGCTGTAAAGGTGTAACTTTGAATATGTTTTGGAATTTTTTTCACTCCCCATTTTTATCGATTGTAAGGCTCAATTTATAGAGCTTTTGAAAATCAAATCCCGAATTTTTTGGGATTTGGAGGGGAAAATATGAGGCCATCGACGGCTCCACCAAAATTTTAGACTTAGATGGCTACAACTGGTGGGCAATGCATTTAATGCACTAAAAACTCTTGGGGAAAATAAAAAAGAAAGAAGAGAAGCAAGAAAAGGTAGGAAAGAACAAAAAAATAATAAATAATAATAATAAAATCAAATAAATAAATAATAAATAAAAAGAAAAAGAAACAAAATTACATTTGTGCTTAAACTAATTAGGCCCAATAAATAATCTAAGAATGGATTAAAACAAAATCAAAAATCAATTCGGATTTCTTTTGAAATAACACTTGATTTTTCCCAAACAAAATAGATGCCTATAATTGCCCCTATTTACACATTGTTAAGAATCAAGAATAGTCAAAATTTTAAACAACAATTATGTTTGGGACTATCAATGTAAACATTTTTTTGTTCTTTTCATTTTTTAAGTTTTTGTTTGTTTTTTTTTTTAAACTTATCATAACTTTTGAAAAGATTGATATAACTTGAACTAAACCAAAGCCTAAAAGTAAAACTACTTGGATTGAACCAAAGTTGAAAAACGAAGTGAGTGAGATTAAACCTTAAGTCAAAAATGAAATGACCCTGATTAAACCACAAGGTGAAAAATGAAGTGACTTAGATCAAGCCGAAGTCAAAAATTGAACTGACTAGGACTAAACCATAAGTTAAAAAATGAAGTGATCTGAACTAAATCGATGTCAAAAATGAAATGATTAGGACTAAACCAAAAGTCAAAAAATTAAATGACTTAGACTAAACTGAGGTAAAAAATGAACTAACCAGACTAAACCATAAGTCAAAAATGAAATAACTAGGATTGAATCGCAAGTTAGAAAATTAACCTAGAATAAATCGAGGTCGAAAATAAAGTGATCCAAATTGAACCGCAAGTTGAAAAATGAAATGACTAAGATTGAACTGAAGTCAAAAAATGAAGTGACTATGGCTGAACCATAAGTTAGAAAATTAAATGACCAAAACTAAACAAAGGTCAAAAATAAAGTGACCAAGATTAAACCATAAGTTAAAAAATAAAATGATCGATAACAAATCGCAACTCAAAAAATCAAAGTGATTGGGATTGAACCGTAATTGAAAATTGAAATAACCAAGATTAAATCATAAGTCAAACATAAAGTGACCAGGATTGAACTACAAATCAAAAAATAAAATGACCAGAACTAAATCACAAGTCAAAAAATGAAGTGACTTGTATTGAGCCGAAGTTAAAAATTGAAATAACCAGGACTGAACAATAATTTTAAAAATGACATCACCACCAATCTTTTTTTTATTGAGGTGTTATTGGCCACCAATCCTATCTTTTGATCTACAAAATCAAGATTGGATTCAGGAGTACGATTACATATGGGAATTGTTATAACATCTCCATAGTGTTTGTTTGAAAACGGTAACAGCTAATTTTATAAAATCCTAAAATGGTCTTGTTTAAATAGTCTTTTGGTTAATATTTTTTTGTTTTTTTGTTTTTAATATCTAAATATTAAAAATTCTTTTAAGTTATTCCTAACACTTTTGGTATAACTTAAGAAATTTTCTCACATAAAAAATGTTCAAAGAAATTGTTTATTTCCTTAAAGGGTCTTCATCGTTGGATTTATTTTAATATTTTAGTAACAAAACAAACTATAATTCTTTTATCATAGTATTTCTAAATATTACACCAACACTTTTGGTATGTTTTAATGAAATTTCTTATATAAAATTTTGCAAAAAACCACTTGTGATTTTCTTTTAATTTTATTATTGACAAGAATTTTAATCTATTTTGAAACATTTATTTATTATTCATATTATTATGGAGGTAAGTAAAAATTCTATTAGTCTAATTCTCAAAATATTTTCAACACGTTTGGAAAAATCTTAGAGAATTTTCTTACCTTGAAGTTTCAATAAAATTACCAATCGTAACTTTATTTTTATCCCATTATAATGAAATTTTACTTACTTTAACAATTTATTATTAAGTTTTTTTATATATTTTTTATCATGTTATATTTTTATTATTTATTTTACATTGAAAAGATTTCTAAAAATCCTATCAGCACTTTTGACAAAATTTTAAAAAACGCCTCTCCCAAGAATTATTATTAAAACCATCAGTTGTGATTTTATTTTAGTTCCATCGATGAGAGATTTCATCATCATCATTATTTTCTTTTCTTAACTTATTTATTAATTTTTGCTATTTATTCAAAGTAAATGTTATTATTATCATATATAATTTTCCAAAAAAATTTTAAAATATTTCCAGTACTTTTAGAATATATTATAAAATTTCTTTACCTAAATATTATTAACAAAATCACTACTTGTGATTTTTTTTTTTAAAGAATTTCATTTTACTAAAAATATTTTATAAAAATTTTATTAGAAAATTTCTCAAAAATATTTTCAATACTTTTGGTAGATATTTTAGAAAATTTATTAACTCAATATTATCAATAAAATCACCACTTGTAATTTTTTTTATTTCATTATTTTGTTTATTATTCTTTTTACTTTTATTATTTCATTTTTATTTTATTTTGTTTTAAAAATATTTAGGAAAAAATGATAATTCAACTTTTTCCTAAATTTATTTTACAATTATTTTAAATAAATTTAAACCTAAAAATATTGTATTTTTCACACAAATTATGCCTAACTATTTTTCACCATTTATTTTATTTTTCCTATCAAAGTTTATATAAAAATAAAATACAAAAAAAGAAATAAAAAATTAAAAATATATATAAAAAATTAGTTAAAAATAAAAAAAATAAAAAATTATAAAAAAAATATCGAAAATACCCCTAATCAACGGGATCAATAACGGTTAGGTTCAAACGGCAACTTGATTGGGTGGCTTGAGGTAATAATCGACTTAAATGGCTTGGCTCAGTTGGCTCGATCAAATGGCTTAGAGGTGTGGGAAATGAGTTGGGTCAAGCAGATCTTGAAGTTAGGTCTTGTGTTGGCGTGCGAATCTTCCTAGCTCAAAACGATATTATTTTGCCCCTCCTTTTTTTGTCTATTTGCTGTTGTTGTTCCCCGAAAAGGGATAAGCAATTTTTTATTTTATTTTTATGGGTTTGAGCATGTCTCAGGCAGATAGGATTTATTGGGTCTAGAGGTGGTAAATGGTGAGTTGCCGTTGGGTACTTGGTTGCTTGGTTGGTGGTCATGGACATTTTTTTTTGGTGGGTAGATATTCCAAGTATGACGAGGATTCAGTTATTTTGGTTGCAGGTGGTGGTCGTTTGTGATGATGCTCAAGGTTTTTTTCTTTTTTTTTGGAATTTTAGTGATGCTTTTCTGATCACAGTGGTAAGGAGGGGCTGTGAAAGTGTGACTTTGAGTATGTTTTGGAAATTTTTTGCTTCCCTTTTCTGTCAATTGTAAGGCTCGATTTATAGAGCCTTTGAAAAATCAAAATTCAAATTTTGGACTTAGATGGCTATTGTTGGCCGTCGGTGCATTTAATGCATTGAAAATTCAAAAAAAATAAGAAAAAAATAAGAAAAAAATAATTATAAAATAAATCAAAATCAAATAAATAAATAATTAAGATAAAAAGAAACAAAAATTACATTTGGACTGACATTAATTGGGCCAAATAAATAATTCGAGAACAGAGGAAAACAAAATAAAAAATCAATTTAGATTTACTTTGAAATAAAACAGATGTCTATAGGGTCTCTGATAAAAAACAAAGCTGCCAAAACTCAAATGGCATGTTTAAAGCCCAATTATAACTTTAAATCCACAACTCCATTAATGATCCGAAATAGATATTTCGAATTAAAAAACAATTTTAAAAAATTTAGACATAAAATATCTGAATAGAGTTCCAAATAATGATATATATATATATATATAAAAGCCTGATTATACAATTCCTAATCCTAAAATAAATGAAATGTAAGAAAGTTATCGGAGATTCAACTTTACTTGCATGCACGACTATTGACAAAAAATTTTGAAAAAGGATCTTTTATTTGCATGCACGATTGTTGACAACAAAACACATAATTATTGACAAAAAAATTATCTTTTCAATTTTATATATTGGAAGGCAAAGTATTAACTATTAAAGGATCTTTTCTTTTAAATTAAGATCTAGGATTGTAACTAAATGAAAAAAGATTATATAGTATTTGCTTTTTAAATATAAAACTCTATTTTAAATTTACCTTCCATTTTCCGTCATTGTTGCACTTTTTTTTTTCTTTCTAATTAACTACGTTATACAAATTTTCAACCAAAAAAAAAATTCATTTTATTTGCATTAATCATTTTTTATCTTATGACAATTTATTGGGTTTTGAATTATACAATGAACATTTTTTTCATGAACCTTACTACCGTCTCTATAATTCAAACGGCAAATTCATTTAATTAATTAATAAGTTATAGAGGCAGCTAGCAATAGCGTTTCATATTTTCTTTTCCATTCCTTATTCTTTCCCGAATCAAGTACCACCTGAAACACAATAATTGTATCTCCACCCGAATTGAATGAGGTTTGATTCTGATCAATACAAACGGTTTTTCGAATTCCATCAGATTTTATGACCTCTGTTTCGCCGTTTTTCGTTTAGGTAACGTTTACTATTTTTTGTAAAATTATCACAGTAATATAATTACTGGAGTGATTTTATTATCAAAGTGATCTTAATGTTTGTAATTTAAAATCATTTTATTTGATTAACAATAATTAATTCTTAAAATTTAAAGATCATTATATTTAATATTACTAAAAATCAAACATTATTTTATATAAAAATACTAAAATAACCATATATGTTATAATAGTTATACAAATTAATAAATTTAAAGTTGTTTACAGATAATAATTTGTAAAATATTGTAATATTTATTTATTTTATAATAAAATATAATTAAATTAATAAATATATTTATTGACAGGTAAATTGATTTCTATAATATAAATTATGTAAAAAAAAATTTGAATTAGAAAATAAAACCAATCTATTAAATTTATAATAAAAGAAAAATAAAAAATTATATTATATAGAAATTTAAAAAAAATAAAAAAATATGCAAACTATTTTAAACTTGTTATAATGAATATTAGTTTGAAAATATAAATATTCATACTATAAAATAATTACAATTTTAAGATACAATAAATTTTAATTCACATATTAAATAAGTAAAATTAAATATTATTAATTTTATGTATCACTTCACCTAGATGATAAATTTTTTTTATCATTTTGTATAGGAATTAGATTACACCCAAGATAATGATTTACTTATTTTCGGTTATCCAAAATTTTCACCACATAAAATCAACGAATATTTATCAAATACAGTGATTTAATTATTATGTATCGATCATCATAATTTTTGAAATGATCGCCCCATTCCACTGCCTTATTGTGATAGCATCATAAGTCGTAACTTTGGGGCAAAGTGAAATAGTGGGAAAATGTCATTGATTTTGATGACCCAAATTTATTTTCATTTGCATGGTTTCTTCACCCATCACATGTTACTTTCCTGATCAAAGACAATCGGACTCATTAATTGCATCTCCATTTTTATTCTCACCCACTGAAACAGCCATATTACAATTAACTAATTTGTGACACAATAAAATAGTAATGGAAAAAAAGTTGTTGAATTTTTTAACCCAATTTTTATTTACATTTTCTTATATCCATTTTCAACAAGGAACATCCTCATCCTAATTTACACCCTGCGGGATATATTTCATACAATATTCAGCTCGGAATCACCAACAGCATTAATAAACCAATCATTTAATTTTGTTATTTATATTTTATTTTTTTGAAAAAATGATAAAAAAAAAAAAGGTGAAGAATAAAAGATAATATTCGATTAAAAATTAAAAAAGGATAAAAATTAATATAATATATTTTTAGGACGTGATGTTTGTTCGATATTTATCGATTAATATATAGAGAATAGAAAATTTAAATATAAACTCTATTTTTGGAATATGATGATGGTGATCATTTATTTTTTGGCCAATGGATCATGATGGTCATTTAGTGGATGTTAGGTATTATATTTTATCCTCTATAAACATTAATGGTCAAATTTAAAAATTCCACCAGATGTTCATCTAATTGCATATGGTAACTTATTATAGATTTACAGGTTATATATTTGTTGGTTCTTAAATTTTGTTTGGTATCTGTTGATGGTTAATTTTGCTACTTGCTTTTCCTTTTCCTTTATTGCCAAAAAGTTTTTACAAAGTACAACATTGCAAAAGATAATCAAGTAAAAGCAAGTTAATTAATCAATGATGTCACCTTAGGTTAATGGTAAAGAGAAGGCTTTGGTGTTAAAATTTATTTAAATTTTTTATAAATGTTAAGAGTATGTCTGGAATCTTACACTAGATGTTTAATAAAGTTATAGAAGTTTTATCTTTATAAATAAGATGTTTTAGTTTTAATTGAGTTATTTTAAATATTTAGAGTAAGTGACTAGGCTTGAGATTGAGTTTTGAGTAAAAAGTTTTTTTTTTTTTTTTCATTTCAAAAGTCTCAGAGTTGTAAAGATTTATTTATTAATAGATTAAGTTTGAAGTAAACCACTTTAGGTTGAGCTAAACTAAGTATATTTGCATGTTCTTATTTTTTAGCTTACTCTATTATTTATGTGTTAGAGTTTTATGTATCTTTGTTTATTTCAAACAAGTAGTGTTAGAGCGAGGTTCGAGATACTGGACAAAGCAAGCCCAAGAGAGTGTGATTTGAGAAAGGAGTTCGAGTTCCATGAAGTTGGTGTGATTATTTCAAAATATCTTAAAGTATATAAAGTACACCTAAGTTTAAGTTTACTCTATTTGATGAAAAGAATAATTTTATGCTATGATAAAGTACTATTCAAGATTTGTTAGTGTAAAGGTTAAATCAGGCATTAAAGAATAGTAAATCTGAGGGAATAACTTATAGTAATTGGAATAGAATTTAGAGAAAAATAGTTGGTATTATTAGATTGGCGCTAACCCCAAAGATAAAATATAGTGTATTGACCAAGAGTAATCCAAATAATTTGTGGGATAAGTTCGAGGGCATTTATACATTAAAGTCATTAACTATAGGGATGGCAATGGATAGTAAATAAACGAACATCCATTATTATCCTATCTATTTGTGTCAAATTTGGATAGTTATAAACACTTAATTAACGGATTCAGATAAGGATTCGGAGTAGATATGGATAGTATCCCCTAGATATTTAATATCCAAATGCATTTAAGTTTTAATAAATAGTAATGAATATCTGAATCTATTACCCATTTACATTACATATATAAAATATATAAAATTTTATACTTGTAGAAGATTTTGAACCTTAAAAATAAATTTTATTTATTATTAATTAAGAGTAAACTTGAATTTTAAAATAAATAATTAATTAAGAGTAACATTGAATTTTAAATTAAATTCTTATTTTTTTATATTTTGATAAAAATTTTAAATAAATGGATATTTTAACATATTTGGATATTTAAATAATAATACTTTTTTAAACGGATTTAGATTTGGATAATAATATTCAACTTAAACGAATTTGGATATTATAAATATTAAACAGATTCAGATATAGTTATCTCAGAAATAGCGAAAATTCACTTCGTTGCCATTCTTAATTAACTAATAAGTTGTGTTTGAAGATGGATCAAGAAGGAGATTCAAGTTAAGAGATAGAGATTACAATGATACAAAGTGTTATTATTGTAGTAAAAAAGAACATATTCAAGTATATTGCAAGAAGCTTAAAGAGGATATGACTTCTTTCAAAAAGGCGAATGATGAGAAAAAGTTAGATGAAGAAAAGAGTGACATTACTGTTATTTTGTTTAATGATGATCTCTTTTTGACGATTTGTGTTTATGAGACTTAGACTTTGAAAGGTGATAAAAGTTATGTTTTAGATTTAGTTGCTTCTATCTATATCTGCAATGATAAAAGTTACTTTATAGAATTGAAAGAAAATGAGAAATATGGTGATATTATGGTTGCCAACAAGGAAAAAGTGCAAATTTAAGGCATTAAGAGTATCCACCTTAGATCTCACAATGGTGCTATTAGGATTCTTCGTCATATAAAGTATATACTAAGTTATAGCTACAATTTGACTGTCTTGGGTGAGTTAGCTTTTCATAGGTATACAATTATTGACGAAATGACTAGTGCAAAATCTACAAAAATGATAGTATAGTTTTGCAAGGCAAGAAAGTTAATAATCACTTGTATATGCTTAGTGGAGGTTCAGTTGCTACAAAGATTGAAGATGAAGGCTTATCAATTCTTATGCCAAAAGAGAAGAAAAGTGGTAAACATGTTAATTTTTGCATATTTTATTGAAATGTTTGGAGATTCAAGTCAAGGGAGAATTTATTAAGATTTGCCTGTAATCTTTGAGTCCCACATAGAAAATTTGGTTAATTTATAAATGTTGAAAGTTTATTTTAAATCCCACATAGGATGTTTAGTAAAATTATAAGAAGTTTCACCTTTATAAATAAGATACTTTCTTTTTAGTTGAATTATTCTAAATAGTTAGATACTAAAAGAATAGTTAAGTGAGTAGGCTATTAAAATTGTGTAATTGAGATTTTGGTTAAGTTTTAAGAGTTTTTGTTGACTTTTCTCATTCCAAAAGTTTCATGGTTGTAAAAATTTATTTATAAGTGGATTAGGTGTTTGGAGTAAGCTACTTTAGGTTAGGCCGAACCAAGTATATTTGTGTGATCCTCTTTTTGGGCTTGCTCTATTTCTTTTGTACGTTAAAGTGCTAAACAAATTTGTTTGTTTCAAACACTTAGAATCTTGAAGTCTTAGGTTCAAGTCCCATTATGTGTGGATTTGATTGTCTAATTAAGTTATAATTTATTAGTTGATTTTTTAGTGATGTAATAATTGATTATTCAATTAATTATATGGATGTAATACTTTATTATGACACTTCAAAAAAATTTTAATATGTATATTTTAAAAAGTATGTTAATTAGAAAAGTAATCATATTAAATTTAATTCTTGTAATATAGAAAAAAGTCTATATTAAAAGGGAATTTAATTCTAATTATGTATAGTATAATCAAAAGTACATTTAGAAAAATAAAAATTTATCATTTTTTTACACTATACATCTGTAGCCGAAACATATGGATAAAAAACAAGACTTTATGATTGTTGGATATTTTCAAAATAATTACATATGTAAAGACAGATCTACATATGGAGTTGTAGGGGCAGTTGCCCCCGCTGAGATACTAAAATTCTTTAAATTTATTATAAAAAAGTCTCATAAATTTTAGAAATTTCAAGCTTTGCTCCCACTAAAATTTTTTTTTATCATATTTGCCCCAATTAAATTCATAATCAAAAAAAGAAAGCTTTTTATTGTTTGTCTAGTAATTGAATATTTATACTTTGCATGCTAAATAATTTCATTATAATATCTACATTAATTTTGAAGAAAAACAAATAAAAACTTTTAGAATTCACATAGATAACATATAAAGTGTCAATTAATAAGAATAAAAAATATAAAATGATTTTTAACTAACATAAATTTACATTTTCATTCTTGTATTCATTGTATATGAAAAAAATATCATTTTCATTGTATATAACAAAATAAGCATTTGCTATTCTCTACATTATAATGAATAAGAAATGAAAATAAATGATAAAACTAGAAATATTGATTTTTATTCTTTCACATATTATATTTATATTTAAGGATTTTATAAGTAAAATTTTATTAAATAAATATATACATATATTTATATATGTATGTGTTTGTGTCACGGGTCGAGACTTAAGTTTCAGGCTCGCGCGACTTCAGGACCTAGGCAGAGACTCATCCAGCATCTTAAATTAGTCTAACTGCCATAGTTCACATCCTTATGAGATATTGTCCTCTTCAACCTCCCTTGACCTCACGATTTTATCCCATAAAAGGTATATCACAAGGAGAAGGTGGTGTGAACTCTTATATTCCATGACCAACTCCAATACACAACTGATGTGAAATTCATGGCTCTTCTTTAGGACTGTGACATCCTCCCCTACTCCAACAAAGGCCCACCATCTTCGGTGGTACATTGCTAGTACCCCCAGAGTTAGCTCTGATATCACTTGTCACAAGTCGAGACTTAAGCTCTAAGCTTAAGCAGTTTCAAGATCTGAGCATGGACTCGTCTAGCATTTCAGATCAGTCTAACTGTCATGGTTCATACCCTTGTGAGGTATTGTCTGCTTCAGCCCCCTATGACTTCACGATTTTGTCCCAAAAAAGGCGTTTCACAAAGAGAAGATGGTGTGAACCCTTAGATCTTATGACCAACTCTAGTATACAGTCGATGTAAAATTCATGGCTTTTCCTTAGGACCTTGATATTTGCACGTGCATGTGTTAAAAGATAATTAAGTATAATATTATAGTGTTTAGGCTATATTTGTCAACAATCATGTAGTTAATTTTAGCTATGTAAATATTATATCTATGACATAAATAATTGTATTTTATAGAAAAAAATTGTTATACATATTAATTTGTTTGGAATTTTTTATATAAATTTATTTTCAATAAAAATTTTAATGAATTAAGTTAAAATACTTGCCCCCACTGATCAAAAATCCAAGATTCATCCTTGTATACATGCGAAGTAATCTCACACTAATAAAAAAAAGGAAAAGCCATTTAAATTAAGAGCAATGAAATTACAATGTAGTTAGATTAAAGTGGCCAAAGTACAACGTTAAACCATGGGTTTGGATTTTTAAACTTTAGGTTAGTTTTGAATTAATTAAATAATTTAAACATGTTTAATATATGTCATAACGTCTAGATCCGGGGATCTATCGCTAGACATTGACTTAAGGAGTCGTCACTAATCTTTTTTATCTAGGTGCGATTGGCCACCTAAGGAATCTATCTTTTTCGGGAACACTTAAGTTTAAAGGTTCCTAAAAGAATAGATTTGGGTCCACTAACTAGAACAAAGTTCGGGAGTTCGGTTACGTGTGAGGAAGGTTATAGCACCCTCACAACGCCCATCAAAAGATGGTGCCAGCTTAATTTTGTGTTATCCAATAAGCCTTAAAAATTTATCAAGCAATTAACTATTAAAAATTATTCTTAATTGACTCTAATATTTTTAGCAAAAAATTGAAAAAATTTCCTCACCTCAAGAGTATGCAAGAAAACTATTGTTTCACTTGCAGAGACTCCATCATCGGATTATTTAACATTAAAGAAAATCCAAAAAAATGAAAAAGGAAAAGAAAAATGATTGCTTTTGTACAAGAAAAATTGATACTTTCAACTTTTCCCCAAAATATTTTTTAGAAACTTTTAATTTCGAGAAAAATTGATACTTTCAACTTTTTCTCAAAACTCTTTTTTGAAAATTTATTTTTAAGGAAAATTAATACTTTTAACTTTTCCCTAAAAATATTTTTTGAAAACTTTTAATTTCAGAAAAATTGATACTTTCAACTTTTCCTCAAAACCCTTTTTTTGAAAATTTATTTTTAAGAAAAATTGATACTTTTAACTTTTTTCCAAAAATATTTTTTGGAAACTTTTAATTTTAAGGAAAATTGATACTTTCAACTTTTCTTTAAAACCCTTTTTTGAAAATTTATTTTTAAGGAAAATTGATACTTTCAACTTTTTTTCAAAAATATTTTTTTTTGAATTTTAATTTCGAGAAAAATTGATACTTTTAATTTTTCCTCAAAAATATTTTTTTTGAATTTTATTTAAAGAAAATAAAATAATAAAATAAATAAAAATAAAAATATTAAACAATCCTAATAATAATAATAAATAAAATAAATAACTAAACGAAAAAAAAAAACCTGAGAATGGCTCGGCTTGATGAAGAAAAAATGGTTCGGAGGCACGGCTCAGGGGTGTCGGCTCGGCTCGGCTAACAGCTCGAAGACGCGGGTCGCACGCGGGTCGAAAGAGAGTCGACGCTCGGGTCAGGTCGGATCTTGGCAAAATACGCGGATCCTCTAGATTACTTAATGCAGAAACGACGTCATTTTGAGAAAGTATATAAGGCTGATTTTTTTGTTTTTTCAACAGAACTCTTTTTCCCTTTCTTTCTTCCTTCCCCTTCTCTCCCTTCTCTCTAAAAACTCGAAGAACTCCAGTTGAATGTCTGTCGGATTCTAAAAATTTTCGTCAGAATCTGAGTTTTTTATCAAAAGTTCATCGAAAAATTGATCGATTTCTGGAAATGGTTGCCGAAAACTGGGAAGTTGATCGAAAAATTCAAACTTGACCGGAATAGTCGTCGAAAAATTCAACCGGAATCTAAAAATTTTTCAGAAATTTCCAAGAAAAAAATTCCAAAAAATTCTCCAAAAAATTCCTATCGATTCCTAGAGCTATTCTAAACGCACCAAAATCCTTTTAGCTTTTAAATCTTCTCTGTGTATGCTTTTTCTCTCAGCCAGTAGCTCTTTTTCTGTGTGTTTTTCTTTTGATCCGTGGGTCTTTTTATAGGAATTGATCAGAAGAGTTTCTGATCAATCCCAACTCCTCTTTGGATTAAAATTCAATCATTGAATCCAATATGAACTCTGATTGAATCTCAATTCACGGTGAAATTCCTCCAAAACCAATCCAATCTTCAGCCGAAAAAAATAAAAAAAAATTAAAAATCAAATAAAAAATATTAATAGATAATTAAATAAAAATAATCAAATAAACCAAAAAATTAACAGATAAATTAAAAATAATAATGGATAAATTATAATATATAAATAGATAAATAATAATAAATATATAACTAGATAAATAAAAATATATATAAATATTAACAGAAAAGAAAGAAAAAGAAAAGAAAAAATAATAATAATAAAGATATATATATTAATAAATAGTAATAATAAATACATAAGATACAAAGGAAAATATATATAAAATATAAAATAAAAATAAAGATAAAAAAATATAAAATACAAAATAAAAGCAAAATTGGGCTTATTCATTTGGGCCAGGCCTAATTGATCCGGGCCTGGATCAAATTGGGTGTCTACAATATATATTATTATAATTTAAATTGATAATAAATATGTTTTATTTAAACTTTAATTTTTTTAGTTAAACAGAATGCCCAATGTCTTGATAATTATGTTTATTTAAAACAGACAATTTTGTTTAAACATACATTTATATCTAAATAAATAATTTATTTGAAAAAATGTTGAACTTGCTTGGATAACTATATTTGTTCAAAGCAGATAGTTGTGCCTATTAAAATAAACAAACATTTAATTATAAATATTATCTAGTTTTCTAAAAAATATATAAAAACAATCTTTCTGAACATTCCCTTCTCCTCCAAATAGTTTTTCAAATTTCTTCTATAATTTTTGCTATAGGAATTATTTATAGAAGTTCATTAATCTTATTATATGTCTATGAATTCTCAGTAGACTAATTTTGCTAGTATAAAAAGCAATTAGTCACTAGATTTCATTGTATATATTTATCATCTGGCATACCTATTAAGTAAATAATAAGGTAGGGCAAATAAAACCATAAGAAAAATGACATTGTTTCATGCCTTGGAGTCTTTCCATGAATTTCTAGATTTTTCATAAGCTTTATTCCAAATTTTGGTTCTAACAATGAGTAATAAGTAACTATGATTTCAAAAACATACTTTTGTAAAATTAAGGAACTGCCACAATTTTTTTTGCATAAACTATTGGTAATTTAGAATGTGGTGTAACTATATTGAATAGAAAAATATTTATATGTAATTTAAAAGAGACCACTTTTGTGGTTTAAGTAATTAAACTAAGTTTAAGTAATTAAACAAAATGTTGGAGTGAGTTAAGTTATTTGAGCTTTTTAAAAAATTTTCTAGTGGGTCAAAAAATTTTAAAAGTTAAAGATTGAGTATTTGGACACTTGGGCTATGTGGTAAGCAAATTTATTTTTTTAAATCTCTTACTTACTAATTTTTAAAAAATTGATAAACTAATATATTTATTTATTCTGCATAAGTTTGTATGAATAAAAATAATTGTTTTAATAAAATAAAATATCATAATTATTTAAAATAGATAATTGTTCAAATAGTCATAATTATTTTAACAAAAAAAATATGATTATACATGTCATTTTTTTAAATAGAAATTTGTAACTAGTTGTTTATTATAAATAGATCTTTCTATATAACCGATTTCACTAATTCTATTTGAAAAATTTAAAATTTTGTTGTATCCTATAGCCATAATTACCTTTAAAATAGTATTATTCACACCTAAAAGCCATATTTCTTCATTCTTATTCTTTCTATTTTCTTAAATTTTCTAACATAAACTTCTATAGATACTAACAAAAGATCTTCTCATAAACTTCTACGAATACTAAAGAAAGATCTTCTACAATATTCTCCAAAAGTGATAGCACCAAGTATGTAGGCTAAATGTCAAGAGCCAACATTGTATAGAGCTATAACCAGGTATAGGATATCATGAGTCACCCATGTACAGGGCTATGACCAAGTAAAGGTGCCAAATGAGAGGGTAGATCTAATGTGCTAGGAAAAAGCATCCCCATTTTAAACATTACAATGATTCTTAGTAGCATAGCTATAAAATCTTTTAAACTCTTTAGAGGGGGTGAGCAATCAACGTGTTGTAGGGCTATCTCACTGGTAAAGTACGTGCTAAACCACCCATCTAGAACTATCTTTCTGGCTCCGACGATGGTGGCAAGACTCGATACTCTTTTTGTACTTGTTATATTATTATCGATATTAATAAAACACCTTTTTTCTTACGAGAATACCAGGTTTGCCATGGTGTGCTCCCATTATGTTTTGGTATATCGTTATGCATTTTTTAGATTAACTTGTGACTTATTGGTTGCCTATTCAAATATTGAGCTATCTTTAGCTATCTTTGGTTGACTTATATGGAAGCATCCATCCAAGTATCGCACAATCTATTGCTTCATCCAAAGAAAGCTTAACTTGTGACACTAGACTTGTCAATTCTGATCTAAACTCGAAAAATTCATCCAACTTACCTAAATCAAAACTTGATTAAATCCGTTTGACCATAAAATGTCAATAATCCAAACTAGTTCAATTTGAACCCAAAAACAACCAGAACTCAAATTGTACTAAATCCAAAAATAACCTGAATTAGAAATGACTTGAACTTAAATTAAGTATAATTTAATTTTTAAAAAATTAACTTAATAATAATAATATTTAAAAAACAAAATTTTAATTTATTTTAATTATATAACATTAAATTATCTTTTAAAAATTTTTCTTTACTATTACAAGTTATTTCTATTACTATATTATAATTGAATTGAATTTTTATTTTTATTAGTATATATTAAAAATAATGCTATTTGTTTTCCTTTGATAAAATAATTAATAAATCAGCTATCCATTAATCATTTTTAAAGTAAAAAATAATTAACAATATTTCAATAAAACTAAATATAACATTTTATTTCATTGAATTCAAATCAGATTTTATTAAAATATTATTAAAAAAATCAAAAATAAAAAATATTTTTAAAAAGGTTAATGTCATAGTTAATCCCTAAACTATAATAAAATATTTAACGTAGTATCTAAATAATATTTTATGTGATATTTGAATTATAAATCTATTAATTAATATCATACTTACTCTTAACATGATTCATTTTAAATAATAACATATGAAGTACAAATAACTTTCTAAATACTATATTAATTAATATATTTATAATTTAAATATAAAAATTTTTTAAAATTCAAATATCATATTGAATATTTTATTATAATTTAAAAATCTTTCATAATATTTAAAAAAAAAATAATTTTTTCTTCTTTCTCTTTCAATTTTTTTATTTCAAATCAATTCAACCAATCATAATCAAGGCTTGGCCTATCTAGATCGAATCCAATGTTAAATTATCATAACAACCTAAACCAGTCGAACTCGGCATTGACAAAATATTTAGTTGGAATATACTTGAAATCGATCACACCCGTTTCAAACGTGTGATATTTTACGAGAGATGTTTAGGAAAAGTATAAAAACTCTTTGAGAAAGGTGCTTCACAAGAAAAGGAAAAGATGATTTTTTTTTTTTTTTGCTAGCCAAAGAAAAACCTTAAACTAGATTCGAGATAAAATAACCAAACAGCCACGAACCAACGGCCATGAACCAGAGGATATATGCCAATGAAGCAAACAAAATAATTCCAAGGGAAGACAAAATAAGATTTCATAATTGAAATGAGAGACAAACCAGTACTCAAGCAGAGGACAAATCTCTATCAAGTGATCCAAGTCCAAGGAGGCAAGAATTTGTGGCGCTTAACATTGGATTTAGACATGCAGCGTGGTATATTTGGGAACCAAAAATAATTGTTCTTATTACATAATTGAATATGTATGACTGCATGTTTTTTCCTAAATCTGGTGCAGCAGCTACCTTTTCTGTGCCTGTCGGGAAAATATTGACCTACCACGATGTCAGGAATTTGCATTATGTAGCATCTTTTCTCTTAATATATATACATACATTCATTAAACCACTTTCATAAAATCTAAAACCACTATTTTTATTGAACTTCAAAATCAAAATTAAATCAAAATTCATTTTCATTTGTCTATTTGTGTGCAAAAATCCTAAGTTGGTAAGTTTATATAATATATATTTTATATTTTTTTAGGAAAACTTACTTTGGTATTTTATTTATCAAATTCATGATAAACGTTTTCAAAATTGATTTTCAAATCAAACAGTTGATGAGACAAAATTAGGACGTAAGTTCATTTCAAATTAAATTATTCATGCCACTTGTCGACAAGTCTTTTTTTATAGGAAAATAACAAATCTTTATTATGCAGAAATATCATCAACATTGAATAAAGAGTGTGGGAGGATAATCTGGCCTACCGAGCACTCCAATCTAGCAATGTTATTGGCTAAAATATTAACAGATCTATTGGTGTGACTGAAAAGACAACCTCTTGCAGCTATTCTCACAATGATTTAATTTTGATAATAATATACCTAAAAAACTTATTTATAGGGAGGGAGATAAGTTATGCCCATTTTATATAAACCCAACTCATTAAATTAAACCTCAAATCTTAACCATTTTAGATGTTTGAGAATAAAAAGTGCTTAAAAACAAATGAGCAATGAACTTGAAACTAGCCTCATATAATTTATTTAATTATTTTTAAAAAATAATATTTTATAAATTTGGTATACAAATTTCAATATTTACAAGTTTTTCTTTTATATTCAAATTAAAGCTTCCTATAAAAAAAAAAAAACTAATGGATCTAGATCTGAAAATTATCATCGTCTCTCTAATTTGATACCTTTAACATCACTATGTACATTATGAAATCCCACTAGCATAGACAAGCTAATGAATGTGTCGAAGCAAGAAACAAAGAAGAAAAAATTATCATGGAATATATGACAATAATCCTCCTGCAGTATTGGGTCCATGACAACACAGACAGATGGAAACCAGCTGAAAATTGTCCCACACTTATCGTCCTATATTCATATATGATAAATTGTAGTTGTCTGTTCGATTGACTGTTTGAACAGGGGAAAAAGTTCTTGCTTTACAGCTCATAAAATATCACTTTAAAAAATATTCGTACCTATATATATATTAAATATTATTTTTTAAATAATTATATAAATTAATTAAAAAATATTTATAATTATATATCGAATGTTATTTTTAAAATGATTATATAAATTAATTAAAATAAATTCAAGATTCAATATCTCTTCTTTGTTATTAACAATAACACATTATATTATAATAATTTTGCATTTTTACTGTTTCTTATACTAACCAAGCAAATTAAGAACTGAAACCAGAGTTTACCAGGGAAGCTGCCCAAAACTAATTTGCATCCTTAAAGAGTTAAACAATCTTCACGCAATTTGCTTTATTTCAGGCATCAGAGCAAGAGCAATATCCGGATTCTGCCGAGAAAAGAGAAAGAAATGACTACAAATCATGGTAACTAGTTGATATTTTTTGGTATCATTCTGTTTGATTTTTACTCATCTTCCTACCTGTTGATTAGAAATTTAAAGTATAACAAAATTAACCCTATTATTTACCTAAATTAAGATAACAGTATGAACAACTCGAGTTTAGCCTAATGATTGTTACCCTCTTTAAAATGATCAAGATTAAAAATAGATAATTGAATCTCTCTCCTCGCATCTACCATGTGTGCAACAGAAAAAAATGAACATCATGGGCCACCACCTGATGTTGAAAAATGAAAATAATGATGACAGGTCACAACTATGTTTGCTTCTATTCTCCTTAAATTAATCCACTATATTCAATAATTCTTTCTTTGCTGGACACAACAAATCTCCACTTACTAACTATATATGCAGCTTGCGCCAAGGATTTAAGAAAGATTTTTTTTTTTTTTTTTTTGATAATACACTTTTAATGGCTGCACATAAAAGCTTTCATCTATCTGTTTTTAGAAACTCAATAAAATAAATTCTCAACGAAAGTAAGAAATTCAATATGCAATTAACTCATACAAACACTCATCCTAAAGTAAAATTTTTGCATCCAAACATTTGATTCAATATATAATTATATTTTACTCATCTCAAAGTTTTATTTAATTTAATAATTGATGCATACATATAACTCTATTTAAAAAGCAGAGGTCGATTCTCCTTATTAAAAAAAAAAGTTAAATCTTAATATATTAATGAGTGCCAAACTTATGAACAAATGATCGGATTAAAGCTCAATTTGATGTCACTGATATATCAAATAGAGAGAAAAAATTAAAAAGAAAAATATCAATTCAGAAATTACTCAGACAGTAACAGAGAGACATGAGAGAATTTCCTAGTTCATGGGTAAGATGACCAAAAAAGAGGAACAAAAACAACAAAGAAAATCAAATTTTTATCACCCAAAAAAAAAAAAAAAAAGCAAATTTAATTCGCAGATTGGTAGATAGACGGAAACTCATGTGAGAACTGAGATGATGGAGAAGATGAAACTTTAGATGAATATTTATTTGTTCCATTTTTAGGGAAGATTACATGAATTTATAATCAAGATTTTTTTTTCTTGCAGTACATAAACTTAAGTACAAGTTTCTGTACTGCATGCTCTTATCACGGTTTACTTGTTTTTTGTGACCTAAACTATGATAGGTTAAGATGTTTTGAAGACATTATTATTAACCGTTTTTTTAATTGAAATAGTTTGAAATTTAAATTTTAATTACTAAAATTAAAAAAAATATTTAATATATAAAATAATCGAAAGAATAGATAATAATTATTTTATATTATATTTAATTTATATTAAAAAAATAAGATTTTGAAGAAAATTAATTATTTTTTAGTATAAAATGATTTTTAATTTATGAAATTTAATTTATATGTATTATTATAGTCTTAAAAATTATATTAATAATTTAAATTATATAAATTTTGAAAAAAATTAATTTTAATTAATAAATAAATTATTTTATTATATGTTAAATATAAAATAAAATAATATTATTTAATTTAATCTTATTTATAATATTATTTTATTTTATCTTATTATAATTTTATAAATTAAACATATCTTAAAAGTTTAATTATATATCAATAAATTACGTAATTGTAGATGCATTATTAAGGTTTCATAAAATAAGATTTAAAAAATTTTTAAATTTTAGATTTTTAAAATTTATTTTTTGAAATTTTAATTAAAAATAAAATTATATTATGCAATCATCAAGATGGTGTTGATCGATTAAAAAACAAAAGTACGAATGGACATTTAGTTAGGAATAGGTCCACAAATTTGGAGTCACATAATTAGTTCTTGTACTTCCAAATATTACATGTTAATCCCTATCAGTCCTTCCATCAGTCCCAGCATCAATTTACGGGATAAGTGCCACTTAACGTCATGTGTCTCACTCGTGGCTTTAGCTCCACAAATCTCACTTGTGGGTCAGTTTATATATACGGAATAGAAGATATAAACAACAATAATAATAAATTAAATTTTATATCACATGATTATAAAATTAATTATATAAAATACAAAACAAATTTTTTATTTATTTTTTAACTTTTATATTATTTTTTATTTTACATTCATTTTGATTTATTTTTAAAAGTTTTGATCTTCTTTAAAATAAAAAATTCATTTCTCTTAGATAATATACAGATAAATTTATATTTTACATATTCAAACTATTTTAAACAATTTTTTCTCATCTTTTCTTCAATTTGAATTATTCTTAATTTTCTTCAACTCTCTTTATTTTTAATTTTACCTTTTTAATCTTTTTCTTAATTTAGACTAACACTAATTTTCCTCCAATCTCACAAAATAAAAGATATAACATATTTTTGAAATAGAAAAACATATTTTTAAATTTTAAAAATAAATAGCTAATTAAAAAGTATAAGATTTAAAGAGTAAAATTTTAGAGGAAATAAAAAAGCAAAATCAAGAAAGCGAGATTTCATTTGTGAAAAAGGGGATAGTACTTTTCATAAAGGTCAAATTATGTCAAAAATTTTTATATTTTGTGAAAATTTAAAATTTAGTTTTCATATTATAATTCATAAAAATTTAGTTTTTATATTATTTTAATTTGATAATTTTAGTTCAATAGTAAATTTTATCAATTTTTTATCATTAAAATATTAACATGGCTATTGATTTTATTGACATAATATTGACTTATTGATAATTTAGATAAATAAAATTATTTGTTAAATTATATAAATAATTCTTATGTTTACATAAAATTTGAAATATAGTTCATCAAATTTTGAAATATAATCTCTCTAGTATAAAAAAATATTTTAAATTTTATAAATTTTTTTAGTTTTTAAAAATATTAAATTTATTTTTCAATATTTTAAATTTTTTATTTCATTTTAAAAAAATTTTTTATTTTTCAAAATTTAAAATTTTTATTATAAAAAAATTAATTTTATTATTTTTCATTTTTTGGCATTTTTATAAAATTTTCCATATTTTTAATTTTTAATTTTTTTGAAAATTTTTATAATATTTTATGTTTTAAAAAAGAGTTTATAAATTTTAATTTTTTTTACATGTTTTTCTATCTTTGTTCAAGTGAAAAATAATTTGAAATAAAAAATTCTTCATTGTTAGCTATTTGTTTGTTTTACACAGATTTTTATGTTCTTACATCTCAAATATACCAAACAAAACAAATTCTAAAGACATGTTTTTCTTAATAATTTAGTTATTTATTTTTATTTAAATATTAAAAAAATAGAAAAATTCTAAAAAACGTAAAAAATGAAAATAGAAAATATAAAATTTTATAAAAATGTTAAAAAAATAAAAAATTTTAAGTGTTTTATTAAAAGGGGTAAAATTTGAAAACATAAAAATTAAAAAATTATTTTTACTTAAAAAATTAAAATACTGAAAAATTTTAATTTAATATTTTTTAAAAACTAGTACATTTTCTAAAAGATTCAAATATTGAAATTTTTAAAAAAATTCCTAAATTTCTAAATATTAAAAAGATTAAAACTTTCAAATTTTTTTTTTTAAAAAAGTAAAATATTAAAAAAGTAAATTTAATATTTTTAAAAAACAAGAAAAATTCTAAATACTTTTATATTAAAAGAACTAAATTTCAAATTTTATGCTAGAGAGATTAAATTTTAAATTTCGTATAAATATAGGGACCATTTGTATAATTTAACAACAAATTATATTCATCTAAGTTATCACATTAACAAGTCAAAGTTACATTAACAGAAGTGAAAGCAAAATTAACATTTATAAGGACCATTTGTATAATTTAACAATTAATTTTATTCATTTAAGTTATCACATTAACAAGTCAAAGCTACTTTAACAGAAGTCAAAGTAAAATTAACATTTATATCATCAAGTCAACAACTACGTTAATATTTTTAATGATAAAATATTGACACAATTAGTTACTGAATTAAAATTATTAAATTAAAATAAAACACAAACCAAATTTTTATAAATTAAAATATATAGACTAAATTTTAAATATTTGTAAAATATAAAGAACTTTGGCATAATTTAACCTTTCAAACACACGGAAAAAATTTTTCAGAAAAAGGAATAAGTGCATTTATAGCCCCAAAGTCATCATTTGGGTTTCATTTTTATCCATAAACTTTAAATTGTTTCATGATAATTTCAAACCCTTTAAAATGGTGTCAATTTGGATTTTGGATCGAATTTTGCAAAAAAAATTAGAATTTAAGATAATAGATTTAGAAATATCACTTTTTGCTATGATACTAAAAAGTATTTATTAAAAAATAAATAAAAATTTTAAGTATGAAATAGAATTATCATTTTCATCTTTAATTTTAAAAATTCAACTTAAAATCAAGATAAAAAATGGTAATTTCTTTTCCTTGTAATAATATATAAAAATTTTATTTCCTTTCTAAAAAATACATTTTGGTATAATAACAAAGAGTAATAATTTTGAGTCCATTATTATTTTATTTCTTTATTCTTATTTTATCAAATTTATTTCCCCTATATTTATAAATTTTGATAAAAAATATATAATTAAATTTTATTTAAAATAAAGCAAGATTTTTTTTTTAAAGAAAGAAATAAACATACCAAATGATGTTTTAACACTTAACTAAGAAATAAATAGTAATTAATAATCCCACAAAGTACTTTTTGTCAATTATTATTGGTATAACTGGTATATTTCAAATTTTCTAAAATTCTGCCAATCTAACACAACTAACTAATTTATTATTATAATTTTTTTAGGAAATCTTTTATTAGAAGTAATTCATTCAAAATCACTTACCAGATGAGCATAATTCTTTTTATTATTTAAGTTTAAAATTATAGCTAAAGAGTAAATTTTATTAATTAAATCATTTAGTATATGCAAAATTTTTATATTCTTTTTTAGAAAAAAGAATGTCAACCACACGATAGTCAAAATTATTAGGGTATGTTTCATTTCTTTCTTTTTTGTTAAAATTAATTTTTAACTTTATTTTAAATAGAATTTAATTTCATATATTTATTTAAAATTTTAAATATTAAGAAAATAAAATATAATAAAATAAACTAAAAAAATGAAAAAAAAATCATGATAATGAACTTAGAATTATTATGCTTTACTATCATCTCAAAATATATTTATTAAAAAAATAAAATTTTTTAATTTTTACGAAAGAAAGTAAAGTACAATTTTGCTTCTAATTTTAAGTTGAATTTTTAAAATCAAGGGCAAAAATGATATTTATTTCCTTCTAAAAAATTATAAAACTTACTTTTTCTAATAAATACATTTAAATTATTTATTTTTTTGTTAAAAATAATTTCTAGATTTATTTTTAATATGATTTTATTTTATATTTTTATCCAAATTTGTAAATATTGGAAAATAAATTTTAATAAATTAAAATAAAGAAATGAAACAAATCAAGATAATTGACTTAAAATTATTACTTTTTATTAATGTAATTATTCTAAATAAAACAAAACTTTTATAATTATTTCAAAGGAAAGTAAATTATCATTTTGCACTTTATTTTAAATTGAATTTTTAAAACAATGGCAAAAATGATAGTTCTATTTTCTTCTTAAAAATTTTTAAAATTTCATTTATTTTTCGAAAAATACATTTTAGTATGGTGCAAAAGAGGAATAATTTTGGATCTATTACCTTAAGTTGTAATTCTCTTACAAATTTTGATGATAACGCAATTTTGACACCATTCGAAAGGTTTGAGACCATCATTAAATAATTTAAAGTTTAAAAATCAAAATAAAACTCAAATAAAAAGTATGGAACTATTAATGCACTTAATGAAAAACAAACAAACAAACAAACCTGCTTCATTCAGCCAAAAATCACCACCAAACTCAACCAAAAGACCACCATCATCAATCAACAAAAAATCCCCTTTTTTGCAAAAATAAAAAAACTAGGAAAAACAAAACTCAAAATAGTAGTCCAAAAAGAAACGAAAACAGAAGGCAAAAAAATCTGAAAGAAAAAAAATACCAAGAATCTAAGAGAAATGAACCAAAATGAAAGGCATATGATTGGGGTTTGAGGGTTTTCGAGATGCTTTTGGAGTTTTAAATTAATACAAGTTTAGGGCAATGGAGAATAAGCAATATTAGGATTCTATTTAAAATCTAGATCAGTGGCGAAAATGGGGTTTCTAGGTTCATCACAACCAAAGTATACATAATTAGCAGTAATTTCTTTTAATTTTTTCCCAATTACCTCAATACCACGTGTTTCTTCTAATCGGAAGCTGATATTATTTTTAATCCATTAGTTTATTAAGAAAATTAGAAGTGACCCTGCTTTTATTGGTTTGTTTATGTGATCACTGATCCAAATTTTTTATCACCTACCTAATCTTCCATTATGAAATAATTTCTTTTATTATATATTTAAATCTAACTTGAGGTTCTTGGGTTTATTAAGATCGTTACCATCTTGCAATATGATTATCCACAACCTCTGTAACAACCGTATGATTTTATTCGTATATTAGTACTGTTGGTATTGAAAAATTATCTGTTTAACAAATTTTTTTTAACATCGCGCCATTCGAGCATCCTATTAAATTGATTGGTACATGGCGCTTGTTCAAAAAATATCGTTCAAATTTTCTCATCTTTAAAATAAGAAAGCTTCACTAATAAGATAAAAAGGTTGTCACATCTTTAACGTACAGAAATTTATTGAATTGATGTGATAAGCTATTTTTTTTTGTCTTGTTTGTGTGCTTTCAAACCAAATTCTATTGACGTCGTCAGCAATTTCTTGTTTCCTTTTAATTAATTATATTAGAATGCTTAGAGGTTAAATATTTTTTAAAATAATTTACAATTTATGATAATGTAATTTTTATGAAATATTTAATTTTTGTTATTTTTTATTTAAAAATTAAGAAAATTAAAAATAATATTTATAAAAAACCAAAAAAAAGAATGAAGAATTTATAGTCTAATTAATCAAATCACAATTGACAACCGATTTTTTTAAATATTAATTTTATTTCTTAGATATGAATTAATATTATTATTTAATAACAGAACAAGCTTTATGTCATGAATACCAAGGGAATCATTATGGACTTATTATGTCAGATTTATGCAATGGTAATTGGGAGACTTTGAAGAAATGGCCAGGAACTAGAGTGAATTAGATACCTATAATTTCAAGGTTAGTCGAAGCTTTACGCCTCGTCTAATAATTAAACGAAAGAAGTAACGTAGAAGAAGCATTTTCTTTTTGAATTTTGTTACATGTTAGTAATCTACTTTTCGTACTTAGGATATTGTTTTCATTACAATTCATTCGGTTTTTCACATTTGGAGTAGATATTAAAGCATATCTTAGGCAGACTCATTAGTCTAAAAGCCTAGCTTAGCTATCTTGTCAAATGAACCGACAAATTTGTCACATTAACATGTTGCAATTTTCAAAAGAATGATATCGTTGTCAATGAATTATTTCAAAATATTTAACACATTATTTAAATTTAAAATTTGATATTTAATTTATAAATTTATTAATTAATATAATATTTAAAAAATAATTTATTAGTCATATATTATCATTTGTAACAAATAATATTAAATTTTTAAAATTTATATTTAATCATTCCCGAATCAATCCCTTTCAAAAACAGCATAAAATTATTAACGTGCGGATGAGGAGATACAAACTAAATAAAGAAAAAAAAAAAAAAAAAAAAGAGATAAGAAAAGAAAAGAAAGTGGCCTTAGCATCCAATTTCTGTCGAATTAAAAAAGTGAAAACTAAAAAGCTTTTGCTTGTTGGGAAAGGGTCTCAATGGAAGCCTACATGCACCTGCAATTCTGTTTCTGGCCAAAAAGAAAAACAAAGGATTAACATGCTGCTCAAAGAATTACAATCCCATCGACCTGTATTCATCTAATACAAAAAATCAATGTTAATTTAGGAAATTTTATTTAAATTTTACCTAAATGAGAATATATAAAAAATTACTTAGCTTAAATACATGGGAAATTACTAGTACCTGCAAAAAAAGAAACCACATGTATAATTCTAACAAATCCAACATAAAATTAATTCAGCCTTATCGCTTCACCTTACCACTTGATCAGGCCCTACTAATCACTCAACTTAATTCTTTTTTAAAGAAAACGACAGCCAATAATCGATTCCTTTCTTTTTGTTCATTTTTTTATTTCATTAGCTGAGTTGACATCACATTTAGCGGGAAAAGATTCTCTTTTCGTTGTTTTTTTTTTTTTTTTTTTTTTTTCTTTTTTTGGGTACATTTCATTGTTTTACCCACCTTGTTAACGTGACTAAAGATTTTTTTTTCATATATAATTTTTTATTTAATTATTAGTTTTTATATATTTATTTTTAATACGATAATTATGAAAAATAAAAATAAAAAATTAAACACATGATTTACATGGTTCAACATAAAATTCTGACGTACACGACACGTAAGAAAGTTTTTCACGAATAAATAAATTTTGTACATATTAATTAACTTGATAAATTGTATGTATAAAAAACAATTATCGTGGATCATTGTTTCTACCAAAGGTATATCTCGACCTTATAGTCCATAATGGGCCTATCAAGTGCCAACTTGTGACTATTATCAATCATATCACTTGGACTGAAAAATTTAGAACCAATCTGGTTCTTTGACAAGGATTTTACTTGGTATGGCCCGTTCTACAATTATATGGGCTATATATGCTTGTACGGTCATATGGGTTGCATCATGTGGTACTGGCCCATTCTGTCACCTCAAAAGGCTAACTAGAAGAATTTCAATTTGAACTTAGTTTTATCTGAGTACCATGTAATCTTATCAGCTTTACACTAGTTTTTTTTTTGGTTATATCAAGAGGACAAAGCTTTAGTATAAATAAAGGAAGAAGAGAGACTTGATTCAAAATCAGGCTTTGTTGTGTCCTCAAATGTCTTTAACCACTAGGCTAAAAGCTTGAGGACACTTTACACTAATTACTTCTTATAAACTCAACTTAGATTTATCATGTAATCCTATCAGTTTTACCCTAGTTTACCTCTTATCTCTTATCCCTTATCATGTAAACTTATCATTTATATACCGAAGACAATAAAACACAAGACTTTTCTACTGTGATTTCTATTCTTTTTCATTATTTGTTATGGTATTAAAGCTTCTATTGCTTTAAGGTAGCATTTGATATGAGATGATTATTTTAAAATTATGGTGATTTATACATGGTAATTAAATTATTATATTTAATAAGCATTGATAATCTTACATAACAGTGATTTTATATCACCGAAAGTGATTAAATCACTATTTTGAAGGATAATCTACTTCTCTATATAAAAAGGTGAAAAACTTTTATCACCAAAATGAAGTGATATATAAAATTAATAATAGTAAATTTTACCTATTTAATACGTGAATTAAAATTTTGATGCATCTTTAAATTGTAATTATTTTATATTATAAATTTTTATATTTTTAAATTAATATTTATTATAATAAGTTCAAAATAATTTATATATTTTTTGCTCTTTAAAATATTTTTATGTATAATATAATATTTTTTCCTTTATTATGAATTTAATAGATTGGTTCTGTTCTCTAATTTAAATATTTTTTTCATAATTTATATTGTAAAAATAAATTTACCTATCAATAAATATATTTATTAATTTAATAATTTTATTATATTTTATTATAAAATAAATAAATATTATTAATATTTTACAAATTATTATTTTTAAACAATCATAAAATTATTAATTTATGTAACTATTATAATATGCATGATTATTTTTGTACTTTTAAATAAAATAAAGTTTGATTTTTAATAATATCAAATACAATGATTTTTAATTTCCTAACATTAATTATTGTTAACTAAATAAAGTAATTTCAAATTATGAGTGTTAAAATTATCTTGGTAATGATTAGATCACCAGAACAATTATATTACCATAGTAATCTTGCAGAAGATATCTAACACTAGCTTAACTTTTTTTGAACTTACAAATTTCATTCTCTTTTATCTTCATTTTTTCATGGCCACCTCTGAAAATTATTCCACTGTCAATACCCCTACGACTGTTAGGAAAATGGGGTCCAGTCCCATGTAAGTGGTTTTGGACCAAGTAAAGGCCATGGGCCTTGATCTTTTATTTTACACAGAGCCCTAGCTACTTAATAAAAAAGAGGTGGGGTTGTTTTAGGTGTGTGTCGAAAACCAAGCAGAGAAAGAAGAAAAGCCAAAAAAGGCAGAGAGAGAAAAAAAAGAAAGGAGAGTTGGTTGAACGGAAGTCGATCCGTGGTCCGATTGAGTTAGAACCTTGTCAAGAGGTTTATGATTCAGAGTTCTACATTCTGAACGGTGAAGATCGGGTTTGAAGCTTTCTAGGAACAAATCTAGGGTGCATTTGTTGAGTTACTTATTTGGTGAGATTTCTCCAATTGTTTCTCTAGTTGTTGATTAGCTCTAGTTTTAGCTAGAGAAGAACTTTGTATAACTATTATTTGATAGTGAAGATTTTTCTGGTGGCCCGTGGTTTTTTTCCTCTACACTAAAGGGTTTTCCACTTAAATCTTGGTGTGCTTTATTTTTTCTACGTATTTGATTATTGATTGTTGTCTATTGCTTTTGTATTGTTGTGATTATTGCTTCAGGCGCAACAACGACTACATCCAAATCCTCTACTCTTCTATCATTTAGCACTATCTCCGTTAATCAACCATACCAACTTGTCAGTATAAATGCAATAGCATAACTTCTTTTTAAACTCACTTCACTTGACATTCCATCATGGCGTGGATAGTTTAACTCTCTTCTTATTTGCTATAAGTTGTTTGGTTATGTAGATGATTATTCTCTATGTCCACATGAATTTATTCTCACAAATGGTTTCTAATCCTCCACAAATAGCTCTTAATCCAACTTATGAACACTAGTTTAGGCAAGATCAATTGCTATTCAATTGAATTATATTTTCTACCTGAAAAATAGTAGTACCTTTCATTGCATCATCTCAATCGTCCAAACAAGCATGGGGACAAAATTCAGAGTATGTTTGCCAACAAATTCAGATCTAGAATGATGAATCTGAAGGACAAACTTACCAAGTTTAGAGGTACAAAGTCTATTTCTAATTATTTTTAACTACTCAAAAGCATTTCTGATAAATTAGCACTTGTTAACTCTCATGTTACTGATAATGATTTGGTAATCCATGCTTTAAATGGTATTAGCTCTGAGTTCAAAGAAATAGCTTTTGCTATTCAAGCTAGAGAGTCTCTTATCTCTTTTAAACTGTTACTTGATAAACTTACAGATTATGAAGAAGCACTGAAGTAACAAGATTCTGTGTCCGAAATTGTTGTTCTTGCTACTAATTTTGCTACCAAACATGTTTACTCTAACACTGACATGTTTAAATAAAATAACTTGCGTTATGGAACTACATCTAAGTTCACTTCTGCAACTTAAAATCAAAGAAGACAACATCCTGAACTCAGCCTTTTGTCAAAGTGATCTGTCAATACTGTGATAAAGCTGGACATTTTGCTAAAATTGCTTTAAAATCAAGCCTAAGTCATTTGAACTAGTTGTTCATCATGCTGCACGATCTATTACACAAACAAATTGGTTGGTGGATTTTGGTGCCTCTCACCATGTCTTTTCCAATTTGCAGAACCTAAGGCAGGTTTAGTTTTAGAAAACAGAGTTACTTTTTGCTTTTATTTTTTTAAGAAAATATGTTTGGTAATTGAAAATAAAAACAAGTGTTTAAAATATAAAAATGAAGTTTTCAATTGTGAAAATAAGGGATGTATATTATTTTTTTTCCTCAAGTTTTGCTAGTTACTCTATTTAAATACTTTTTGATGTCATTAATTAATAAATAAATATTATATTTATAATTAAATGACATTAATCGTAATATTATTGAATATTTTATTTATTTCTTTATTTTTACATTTTAGAAAATAATTTTTATTTTCATTTACCAAATGCATTTTTTTTTTAAAATAGAAAATAAAAATTATTTTTAAAAAAATAAAAATAAAAAAAAAAATATTTTCTCAATCCAAACAGAGCCTAAGCATTTTCTTTAGAATATAAAGGTCTTTGAAGCTCTTTAAAGTGATGACAATTTTGTTCTTTCAGTTATTCACACTGGTTTCACTTAAACTCGTCATCTCATTTTTTTTTTTTTAAATTAGACAATGTTATAGATACCTTATTTAGTCCGGGATCTGAATCAATTAGGCTTGATTAGGTTTCAAGCTTAAAAGTCAAATCAATTGAGCTTAGACTCAATCTAAGCCTAACTATCTATTTTTATTTATTATTATTATTTATCCATATGTAAATATATCTTATTTATCTTATTTATTTATTTATTTTCTTTTTTTATCTAATTTTAAATTTTATTATGCTTTTATCTTTAATTTTAATTTCATTTATTTTAAAATGTTTATCTGATTAGTTAAAAAAAAAAGATAATGGATGAACGGCTGAAGATAAAGTTGAATAAAGGTTTTTTTTTAAGATAAATCTAAATTTTTATTTGGTGAAAAGCTGAAATTTCTAAATTTTAAAAACTTCAATCATTTTCAAAATACTAATGAAGCCAAAATTTTTTCCCTATAAATAAATTTTTAATTCAGGGGTACGGAGAGCAATCATAAAAACAATTGAGGAAAAGTTAGTATGGTAGAAAGGTTTTTTAAATTGAAAGAAAAATATTTTGTTGTGGAAGTTTGGTGATTTGTTATAGTGGATTTAGTAATTTGGAGTAAACAGTGTTAATAAAAGGATTCAATAGGCTCAAAATTTTCAAATTAATGTTTCTAGAAATTTTTAAAAATTTCTAAAAAGTTTTTGAGTTTTGTGAAAGTTTGAATTTTTCTACGAACTTTTTGATGACTTTTTAGTAATATTTCCAGAAACCGACAAGAATTTCTAGATTCCAGGAAAGTTTTCTGGTGAAATTCATCTTTTCTAGCCAAATTCCAGCCAAGTATCCAGAATTCGATTGATATTCAACTGGCATTCATCCATTTTTAGAGAGAGAAGTAGAGGAAAAGAAAAGAGGAAAGATAGAGAGCAAGGAAATTTGAGGAAAAAAGAAAAATCTAGCCTTATATACTTACGGTAAACAATGTCGTTTTGAACTTTAATCTCCCTAGGATTTGTGTGTTTTCATTTGACCTGACTCAACCTGTAGCGTGACTCAAACCTGCGACCTGTCCCTTTTGCATTGTGGCTGAGCAAAGCCAAGTCACCTTTTAAGTCGCTCCAGCCAGTTCATTCTGATATAACAAAAGCATATGCACGTGAAATGAATGCAAATAATAATCTAAAAAATATACATATGCAAATGGATGTCATACACGATAATGAGATGAAATTTTGAAATTGGGTCTTTAAGTATGAAAAGGCCATCCTGACTCCTCCAACCTCTAGACAGAGTTTAAGTGTGACTATTTATATTTAAAATCTCACTTTTATTTTCTTTCTTTTGTTTAATCTTATTATTATTTTTTTGTTGAGGAATCATATGAAAAACATAATGAAATAAAATTTTTTAGATGCTCCATCCATTAGGTGACATTCAAGAACATATTATTTCATATGAGGTTTTTATACAAATCCTTTTAATTTTAGGATTGCTTTAGGTGTTGAAATGGGTTCAAGGTTTTGGGATTTAACTAGTTTCAAGGTTTAGACAATTTAAAATTTTTAGTTGGATTTAGGATTAGAGGATAGGGTTTAGGGTTAAGTTTAGGGTTAAAGGTTTGTTTTATGGTTTGAGTAGGGTTTAGAGTTTATGATTAAGTATAGGATTTATGGTTTTAGTAAGGTTTAGGGCTTGATTAGGGTTTGGGGTTTGGTTTGGGTTTAGCTTGGTTTAGAGTTTGGGTTAGGTTTTAGAGTTAGGTTTAGGTTAGGGTTTAGTGTTTAGCCTAGGTTTAGGGTTTATGGTTCAGACTAAGTTTAGGGTTTAGGTTTTGACTTTAGGGTTTAGTGTTTGACTTTAAGGTTTAGTGGTTGATTTTGAGTTTTAGGGTTTGATTATAGGTTTTAAAATTTGATTTTAGGGTTTAACTTTGGGTTTTAAGGTTAACTTTAAGGTTTAGGGTTTAATTTTGGTGTTTAGAATTTACCATATTTTTTATGAACCTTTCTAAAAATTCCTAATATTTGGTGGACTTACAAAATAAGCCAAAAAAAAAATCCATAGTTTTAAATTTATTTAGGGTTTTAATGCCTATGTAAATGATGCATGACACTGTACACAACAATTAAACTTTAAACATGATATTATGCTAAAATGCAAATGATGCATGAAATTAGAAGTGTTAATGGGTCAGGTCAGGCTGGACTCATGCTTATTATTAATAGTTTATATGTTTGTTCAAGCCCGACCTTAGGCCTTAAAAGTTTTTCAGGTCCAGCTCAAATTAAAAAAAATCTCAAACCCACCAATTAAACTTAATTTATATAATAAAATATTTTAAAAAAAGTGTAATTAAATTAAGTTTAATTGGATTATGTTTAATTCATATATATACAAAAATAAAAATAAAAATTAAGTTTAATAAAATATATAATTTTTAATTTTAATTTATATATATATATGAATTAATTTATACATAATTCACATATATATAAATAAATAAATTATATATGTGTGAATTCAAGTCAGGGTCAGGCTTGAAATAGTTTGTCAAAGGCTTGACTCGAAATTTAAACGGGTCTAAAAATTGTGCCCAAGCCCGTTTAATGGGCTTTTATTTTTTTTTCAAATCCTCTCAAAACTTGGGCGAATTTTTAAGTTTGAGTAGGTAACTTAACCCTTAAATAGGTTTACGTGAAATTAAACTACCATGCAATTAAATGATTAAGGCAATTTCACAAACACTTGAAAACTCATGAAATTTTGCATTTTTATTTCAACAAACATCTAAATAACACCAAAGATAGATTTGAAAGTTTTATTAAACATCTAATAAACATAAGTAATCATTAAAATCTAGTTTGAAAACAAAGCATTAGACCAAATGAGGGGATGAAAGCTATTGGTCAAGCATGGAGCCACCTAGGCCAAAAGCTTTCACAAAGTTATCTTCATTAATCTTGTATACCTTTCCCACCAAAGAAACCAACCTTTCATCAAAACATTAAGTGCTTAGAAAACCAAGTTAGCAATCCACCTTTTATCTTCAAAAAACATTTGTCTAGCAATTAGTAAGCTTTTTTTTTTCCAAAGTAGAAAATTAAAGAAAACTATTTTTATTTTACCAAACATGTAATAAACAACCCATAAAACAAGAAACACATAATAATAAAATTTCACCACTAAAAACTCAACAAAACACACAAAGGGAACAATCATAATCATAAAGGAGTGAAAACAAATTTTTGGCTTTGGCATAATGCCCATAAGTCATGAGTTTCATGGCATTCATAGTTTTATCCATTTTAAATTTTAAATCTACTTCATTTCCATTAAATTGGCATGATGAGAGGATGAAACAAAGGAGTGAACTACCTTTCTATGCTTTTTCAACTTTTGGTGTTTTTTTCTTTTTTTTTGGTAATTACTACCTCTCCCTTAATGCCTTTATCAGCTGCTGCCTTCTCTTAATTTTAGCCCTATATGATATATTTAAAGACCCAGTAACCATTTACTAGCCCTTAAATTAATCCCCATCCAATGGTCATAGTAATTTTATCTTTTTCCTCCCAAGCTTGGTGACTAAACAATGCAATTTTGACCCTCAAATTTAAACCTTCTAAGATCATTAGTCTAAAAAAATATAGCACCCATCTTGACCTTTAGTTTAGTCGTCTTAATGAGAATTATTAGTGTTTTTAAGCTTTTTCCTTTCTAAAATCTTATAATCCAATTTTTATTTTCATGATTTTAATGGACCAAAATTCACAAAATAATATTACACTATGATTTGGAGCTTTTCATGAAAAACCAACTTTGAAAATGTCAAATTACGAAAATACCTGTAAAAAGTATTTTAGTAATTTCATTCCTTTTGAGATACAATCAATATTTTTAATGCATCAAAATTCATGAAATAATATTTAAACATGATATGAAATATTTCACAAAAAATAAAACCCAGAAAGGCCAAATTATGAAAATGCCCTAAAAAGCACTTTAGGGATTTTACGTCTTGAGGTGAAATCAAGATTTTAATGCATCAAAATTCATGCAATGATATTTAAACATGATATGAAATTTTTCAACGAAAATTGACCTCAAAAAAGTCAAATGATGAAAATGCCCCTTAAGGGTATTTTTATAATTTCATTCTTCTTGAAGTCCAGTAAGATTTTAGAGAGCCCAAATTATAATTTTATTAATCATAAACCTGAATAATCCTATTCAATCATAAATTCTATAGGTTGACTCGAGTTTGACCAAGTTTGAGGATGTTTAACCATAAGGCATTTTGGTCGCTTTATCTCAAAATTTAATTTTTTTTAAGGATTTCCTTTCCAAACATAAAGATTTTGAAAAAATTTGACTCATTCCAAGTAATCTTGACCCACTTTGACTCAAAGCCTCATTACGGGTATTTTGGTCATTTTGTTACTTTTTGTTCAAAACTCAAAATTTGTTTTAGAGTTTTTAAGAATCCAACGTATTGGTTTGATTCTTACAAAATGCCATTAATTTGACCAAAATCGATCGATTTCAAATAAGTTTGATGAAGTTGACTTTTGACTTTTTCACTTAATTTTTACTATTTTTCTTTCATTTTCATAAAAAATTTAACTTATTCAAAAACCTTTAAATATTCGTAAATTCTAAAAAAATCTTGGACAAGAACTGTATCTCGATTTTTAAAACATCATGATTGGTTAGAACATGCCCAAATAAAATTAGATATCTGCACGTTAAATGAAACAAATGTGAAATACAAAAGACATATCAACAATATCAAGCTGCTATGTATGGTGTTCATTGAACTGGTTTTATTAATTTTGAACTAAATTAATCAAATTATGTTATTTTATTTTCATTAACCAAATCGAATTTCTCAATTTCAAAAATTAATCAATCAAAACTAATTTAGTCAATTCGGTTAATTTTTTTTTAGTTAATCGAATAATAAAATACATTAAGTTAAATTATATTTTAAATTTTAAATTTCTTATATTTAGAATAAATTAAATAAAATCATCCAACAAAAATATTCAAAAACAAAATATTAAGTTAAAAACTTCAATAACTTGAAATGAAATTGGTAATTTAATATATATTTATTTATATATTTTTTATTATATTTAGATTAAAATTTTGGTTAATTCGATAATTTAATTTTCGAATCAAATTAATCAAAAATAAAAAATTTTTTAAAATTATTTTTAAAATTAATTTAATAATTAATTAATTAATTAAATTAAATTAATTCGATTAATTAATTCGATTAAAATTAATTTTTTTAAGACCTCATTGAAAGTACTGCAATGCAAATTGGTAACACTAGAAAGCAACCATCACGAGCACCAGGCCTCCTTTTTAAAAGTCTCGATTTAGTTAGTCCATTCATATCTTATTTTATTTTATATTAATATTTTATATCTTAAATTATTTTTAAATTGAAATTAAATAAAAATAAATTATTGAAACTAAATAAATTGGTCATTCCAATACTATTCTCATGTTTTTGTTGGAATTTTTTTAATCAAATTTTGTTATGTCAGAATGAAGGTTTTAAATATATCTCCAATTTTCTTTTCATACTCTATTTTAAAAATTTTTAAAAAAAATAAAATTATTTAATTATCTTTCACATAAGTATTTTGACATCCATATCCAATGAATTATATAATTTTTCAAATATTAATATCAGGTACGTTATATAACTTACTGGATATATATATTCAAAAAATTATATAAATTATCAGATATTCACTTTTGAAAAATATATATAACTTTTTAAAAATAAATTTTTTAAAATAGTAAATTTTTAATAAAAATTACTATTAAAAATGAATCATAAAATTTAAAATTAATATAAAAAAATTGATTTTATTATTTTGACTTTAGAAAAAAAAAAAAAATCTTATAAGATTGTAATTAAACATCTCACTCATGATATTATGAGGGATGATAAAGGAATTACCCGATTTGATCAACGTTGAATGCTAAAACTCTAGAAAACTGTAAAAATAATATTATTGAATACTATGTAATTTTGTCAAAATCAAAGATGTTAACTAGAGAAATTTATTATGATAAGTAGATGAATCAAAGAGTTCGATTTAATTAAGATAATTGTAAAATTTTAATAATTGATACTAAAAAAAATATTTTAAAAAAAATGATAAATTTAAAATTTACAAAAAAATTGCATTTACTATGTTATTTTTAGTTTAATTAAGAGCTCGTAAGATTTTTTTTAAGATTAAAATATTAAAATTAATTTTTTTATTAATTTAAACATTTATAATTTTCTTTCCAATAGTAGCTTTTTCTTTTCATTATATCAATTAATAAAAACTTTTAGTAAAATTTTGCTTTCTGTAAATTTTTCTTGAAGTCTTAAAAAAAATCTTTCCATAAATTCATTTTCGATAAATTATATAACATTTTAAAATTCCATATTTAATAAGTTATATAGCTTTTTGAAAATTCATTTTTGAAAAATTATATAATTTATTGAATATAGATTTATAAAAATTTATAAAAATGATAATTAAAAATTTTACTTAAAAATTAAAACAATAAAATGTGAAAAGAAAAATAAATGTGTATTTAGATGGTTCCACATCAGAAATGAAGGTGGAATTGGTGAGAATTATGTTTTATATTCACCATTTTGTCCCTACTTTTGGGAAAGGAAACGTAAGCCCAAATTCTTTAGCAAGATGTTGCTAAAGGTGCTACCATTTCTGCCGAGCCCAATTCATCTTTATTTTTTTTTTTCTTTCTCGCTTTCTTCCATGCTTAACTTTTTTTTTTTGTTTCCTTTCCTTTCGCTTTTCTCTCCTTCTCTTTCTTTATTTTCTCTTTCATTTTATTTTAGTCCTTTCATTAATAGTATAATTTGATCAACATGTCATCGACAATTAAATTTAATGTAATTAACCAATGGTTGTGTAATTTCTCAATAGAATATTGGATTTTTTATTCTTATTATTAGGATTCAATCACTGATCTCAAATATTAAAAAAAAAATTAAAGCAATTAATACTATATTAATTAATTATATTGTCACACAGATAATATATATGCATACACATGTAACAAATTTTTGGTTGTCATATTTATCACTTTAACTTAGGTGATAATATTACTTTTTTATTTTTTTTTATGAGAAATTATAATGCAAGTTCCTTTGAATTTTTAGTTGCTACTTTCTCTTACATGTTTGTAGTTTTAATACAAATTGAAACTTCTATCTCTTCATATGAGGTTATATCAATTCTTTAACATGATTACAAATTTATTACAATATTTCTTTTTGGATTATTACGGGATATATTTTGAAATTACTAGAATATGTGAAAAATATGAAGCAGTGGAGGCCAACAGATAGAAGTGCAGTCTGGCATCCATTGATTTGCGCAGTATACTCTCACTAATTGTGCCATTGGCGAGGAAATTTGGGAGGTTGACTCAATAAAACAGCCATCAGAGAAACAAATAACATCTTCTGCTGCTATTATTTTAATTAAACAGCCGTCAGAGAAACAAATAACATCTTCTGCTACTATTATTTTAATTCTATTACCCTACAAAGCTTCCTTTACCTACTCCACTTGCTTAGTTGATAAATAAATATACTCATATCAGCAATAAAATCACTCGTCATATTCTATGACTTTTGGCCCAATTATCGAGCGATGAACATGAGCTAATTATTGATTAAAATAATAAAACTCTTTAATTTTATTATTTTATTTAGATAAATATTATATTTTTATTATATTTAAATAAATCTTAAACTTTTTATTTTATATTTAAATAAATTCTTATATAGATAAGTTTTGATATTTTTATTACATTTAAATAAATTTTAATATAAATTATTTTTTTTTGAAATAAATGTTTATTTGAATATAAATTTAAAAAATAAAGATTTATTTGAATACAATAAAAGTATAAAGATTTATCTAAATAAAGTGATAAAATTTAAGTTTTTTTTGAGTATTTTAGCCTTAATTATTTTATTATCAATATAAATCTATTAATTTAAAATATGATATAATAATACGATATAAAAACGATCCAAAAATAAAAAAAATTATATGAGTTCCAATTTTAATAAAAATCATACATGAATTTAATAAGAATAAAAAATACATTTTGTATTTTTCTTAAGACACGAATTATAACATATTATTTTTATGTAAAATACGATATAATTACATGAATTACAAGATCTTTAGCTGGATTGTCTAGCCATGTGCTTATATATTGTTGGCATTAGTTTGTCTTGAGTTACAACAATGGAGAATTTCCCTCCATTGATTTACAGGAATCCGAAGAGAAGTTCCAGGCAATCCAGTAGATACCTTGGAGTCCGAAGAAGGCCATGGGGAAGATATGCTGCTGAGATTCGAAATCCGCATACTAAAGAGAGACATTGGTTAGGCACGTTTGACACTGCTGAAGAAGCTGCCATAGCTTATGATCTTTCATCCATCTCTTTCAGTGGCATTGAAAGAGCTCGCACCAATTTTTATTACCCTTTTCTGGTTCTTCCTTCTGATCCTCCACCCTCATCGCCACCTCCACCTCCACCGCCCCCAACACCGGCACTTGAAAAGAGTAGTGATCAAATTTTTATTAAAGAGATGAATGACATACTTAGTGAAGACGATGAATCTCTTGTCATTGCTTCCATTTTGCAGAGTTTTGCTCAGTCTGCCAACTGTTCTTTCTATCCTTGAGGTTACGAATGGTTTGTTTCCTGCCTGTGAACAATACAAATGGTCTTGAAATTTGATATTTCTCGATTGAGAAAAAAAGAATTGTTGAAAAAATAAGCGGATTCTTTTTTTTTTTTCTTTTGAATTTTCTATATTCGTTCTTCAACAGTCTATGTTTCCAAGGACTTTGGAAATATATCAATTAAATTTGTGGAAACCAGCAGCTGCGAGGAACATAAATTGAAATGCCAAACTGCAAAATTGCACTTCTTGATGGGTTTGATCGGTTCACAACACTACACATTATAAAAGACAGAATCGTTAGAAGAGGAAAACTGAGCATGACAATTTTAATCTCTTCAAAGTACAATAAATTCTTTCCCCTGAAGTTACGCATAAGAATTGAACGAAGAACATTTCAAATTCTTTTCATAAAAATACTAGTCACGAAATAAGATTATCTCTTCTATTTTTCCTGGTAGAGATTAATTACTTTTTTTCATTAATTTTTGATACACACGTTATCACAATTCACGTATATATGATCGATCCATAAATTATGAAAATTATACCAGCTGGACGCCTTGTTTTCATCTTACAAAATGGATTCTTCCACATTATATACATATATTTCACTACAAGAAAATAAAAAATTAACAACATTTTTTTTAGTGACGTTTTACTTAAAAATACCGCAAAAATGTTTTTGTAAACGATGCGTCATTTTTTATCAAAATATCATAAATATTCAAATAGCAGCATTTGTATTGATAAATATCACCAAAGACAGAAATTAGTTGAATTTAGGCACTAAAAATTGCAAAATAAAATATAAAAATTATTTAAATATAAATAAATTTTTTAGTTTTTTTTAATGAAAAATGCCATTATATATTGGATCCAGACTAAAAATGCAATGTTTAAGAAATATTTAGTGGCGTTGTAGTTAACAAATGCCACTATTAGAAAAAAATAGTGGTGCTATTTTCAAATAAACACTACTAAACACAATTAGTGTTGTTTTTTAAATAAATGCAGCTAATTTTCACCCAAAATTAAAACCAATCCTTTTGTTTCCCATGCTTTTTTCCTTCTTTGTCCCTAAAATTCTTTGTGCCCAATTTCCTTTTGTTTCCCATGCTTTTTTCCTTCTTTGTCCCATTCTCCCCACCATTCACATGATTCTTTCTCCTTTTCTCTGTCCTATTTTGAGGCCTACAACTACCTTTAATCTGTCGTGGTTGCCTTTGAAAAAAAAGCTTATGATCCTGAAGATCATTGTCCTCGATCGTCGATCCAATGGAAAAAGTTCTTTCCTTAAAGCTTTACTTAGATTTCGTTTCAATGTATGTGAAATCAAGATGAGTACTTGTTGACCTCTTATTTTGTAAATGGTTTATGACCCTTTTGCCTTTAAGCCTCGTTGTCGCTTCCAAGTGGTTTTTTCTTTCTTTTTTCAATGAATTTTTTTTCTATTTTGTGTGTTTTTTTTTTTAATTTTGTTTGGTTTTGGTTTAATAGGTTTTAAGGATTTTTTTTAGGTTTTTTATTTTTCTATTTTTTAAACAATTTTGTGCTGATGATATTATTTGCTAAAATAGAGTTTTTTTTTAGGTTTTTCATTGAATAAATGTTCGATTTCTAGAGTCTTGGATTGTTTGAAATCTTGTAATATAATAATTTTATTTATGAATCAAAATAGATGGTTTGAAAATTTTTTGATAGGCAAAAAAAGGAGAACCAGAGAACATGCTTAAAGAAATTCTTTTCACAGTGAAATCTCTAGCTAGTCTTCCTTCATTTGTTCCTTCAACAGAGTAGTGTGGAATGGTGCCCATCATTGTGGTTGGATTTAATTTATGAAATCTATCCAACCTTTAAAAGGATAGTAATTGTGGTTTCCAAGTTTGATGTGCCCATGACGTGTAATTTTAACATGACATGCCTATAGTAATTGTTTTTAGGGTTTGAAGTATAATTTTAACATAATATGCCTATAGTAATTGTTTTTAGCCTTAGTTTTTCTTTTTTTTTTCATTTGTTTTCTATGAAATCCTACTTTAATAACATAACTGGAGCAAATGATGTACACTTCACCTTTGTATCCTTTAATCAAGAATATGACTATGATGTTGATTGTGACAAAAGTGATAACAACAAATTAAGTAAAATGGAGTTATGTTATTAATTTTATAGAGTATTAGTTGTTTTGAAAAACATTTACTATAACATCATAAGTTGAAACGAATGTTGCTTATGTGTTTGGTTGGTGATGGAGCTTTATATGTGCAGATTGATGTCAATACTGAAGTTAGTGTTAAGGATATTTGTTTAAAAAAACTTAAAATATATACTAACTATGGTTGTTGCAGTCAACCATTGTTCACTGTGGAGAAGCAAAGGTTTTCAATAAAACAAAAAAGACATTCATGCATTGTAACAAAAGGTGAGCCACTTGTTACTTGCTATATCTTTTCATATATAACTTTGTCTCTTTCCTGTATATTCATCGGTTTTTTTCTTTCAGAAAAGCCTAAAAGATGATGGCTAGCAAGATCTTATAACAAAAGAATTTATCGGATATATTGACACAGAAGAAAATGAGACAACAATGATTGCCATGACCATCAATTTGAGTAAAAGCACTTTGATTGGTTAAAATCTAGCATAGTGAAATTTAAATGCAACTTAATCTTCTTAAGAAAATATAAGGCAATCTCATAAATTTAATTGTTTAAATTTTGCTCTAGGATCTTGTCCAAGCAAAAGTCAATCCTTAGGAAGCTTATTCCGAAACTTATACCCATTGTGAGATCCACCCTTCTTTGATTTTAGGTGTTTGTGCTTCAATTACACAATTTTTTGATATTAATCAGGTATGCTTATGCTAATTATGAACATCATCTGATTGGATTTGTTTAAATTTTCTTTCATTTTACTCATTTATTGTCCATTGTATTACTCCTCATGTAATACCTATCAATCTATTATGGGTAAGCAAGCAATGAGTATATATATCACTAACTAACAATTTTGAATGGTATGTACGGCGTTCTATTTACATGATTATAACTCTGTCATACCTGAAAAATATCATGATGATTTATCTTTACATATGTTACTCAGGATACATTAGCGCATGTTTTTTACTATCCCCTAAAGCCATTTCTTATTACATGAGCTATAATGAAAGTTGAGCATGGCTTCACTTGTTTGTTGTTTTTTGCCACTTTAAAAGTTACTATTATAATATAAAACCAAATAGTAATTTTATTTAAAATATGAAAATGTTTCAAATGTGAAACTAATTCAAATGGAATTTTTTTTATTAAAAGAGTAAATTATGTGTTTTGTTTTATAAGGGATGAAAGTTAAATTTTTAGTTTTTGAAAAAATATTATAGTTTTTCTATCTAAATGCACTTTTCTACTTTTTCTCAAAAAAATAATAATAACAATAAAATGAGCTCATTTTAAATCTAAGCTTGAGTAATACTATGGAAAAGGTTATTGACATGGAACATTGGAACTTGGATTTAAGACCATTTTTAGCAATAATTTATATTTAAAACATTAATTAATTTTTTTTTCTAAACCTTTTATATAGGATTATAGTGTTAATAAGTTTAAATATTAATTTTTCTACTTTACTCATTTTAATATATTTTAAAAGAAACACTTTGTCATCCTTAATAAAGAAAAAAAAATTACATGTAACAATCATTTAAAATGTAAAAAAAAAAATAATAATAAGCTAGATGAAATGTTCGTGTTCTTAGGATATTATAAATAAAATTTACATAGCTAAATTTTAAGAATTAAGTTCAAGAATGTTGATGTATTATATTATATATATTTTTGAAGTTTGATTTGATTCAAGTAAATTAATTAGGTAATTTTAATTGATTAGGCATGTAGTACAATTTGGAAGTTAAAAATTTTTTAGAAAATAGTTACAAAATATCAGATATTGAGGGATAAAAAATAATAAACCTTTTTTGTTGTTTGATATAATCTTTCTGTGTTGTTAACTTTATCCTATATCTAAAATTGTGTGAAATTTAATAGTGATAATTCAATTAATGCAAGAGTTTAGTGATAGATGGGAAGTGGATCATTATTTGAATGCAAATGGATATCTTGAGAAAATACTCGACTATTTTTCATAGCATTGCCAAAAAACAAAAATACTATTTCAAATGATGAATTTTGAAGGCAAATATCCTAAGTGGATGTTGAAGTTTTACATTAAACTAGAATAAATTATATATTTAAATGTTTATCGTATTCAGTTTATGAATCTAAATTCATTTTTATTTCTTTTATTACAAATGCCACTAAGTTAACAAATTTTTTTCCTAAAACGTCACTATTTTCCTCGACATAAATATAGCCAACACTTTTAGCTGTTTTTTTGGCAATGTAACACTGTAATCATGTCTAATTGCCTAATCTTGAGCTAAATCCAAATATTTTCAATTTACTTTCCTATCTCTCTTTATTATGTTTTACTAATTAAATCAAATTATGAAATGTGATAATAATGAAGGAACTGAGATAAAAGAGTGTTTGGAAGGGTTGTATCACATGGCTAATTTAAAAATTACTTAAGCGAACATTCTAGTAACTCTATGATTAAAAATAAGCTTATGATACGAACAAAGAAAAAATTAAACAAACCCATCAAGATAATGAAAATAGTTTGGAAGTTAATGTTGGAAAATATTTTTAAAATATTAAAATATGATTAAGTAAATAACTTAATCAAAGAAAAATAATATTAATTTATTAAATAACTTAAGATAATGTTTTATGATTAGTATAATTGATTTTAAACTTGAAAGAATCATATTGAGAAAGCTTTACATGAAAGTAATCGATTGTCATGCTTAGAAGAGTTGATTGCTTTAGACATCTAGGAAGAGCAGTCAACTATCAAAAACATGGAATCGACTGCTGTGACAAATAAAAGCTAAAATTTAAATTCTATATAAATAGCAATCAACTGTCATCCTAGAGTAATCAATTACTATATTAATAAATGAAAAGAATCAATTCCAAATCCTAATGGAATCGACTATTATTGATTAATTATCTTTAGACTTATATGAAAATTTACAAATTTCAAAAAAGCATGAAAATTGATTTCTTTTAGGAACGAATAGATCAACTATTTAAATGAATTTTAATGATTCAAAAAGGTATCTTTATAATTAAATGAAGTGATATTCGATTGAAAAACCACAATTAAAAAGTCATAACCTTAGGATTTAATCTTTAAAATAAATATTGAAAGTGTTCATTTGGATAGGTTGAAAAATTAATAATTCAAAAACTCTACTTCTTTTATTCCATTTTTTCTCAAATATAGTAAAGTTACTTTAACATTATTTCTGCAGAAATTAATGTTCAAAGTTTGATGTTTTTGTTCTTATTTAGAGATGTTTAGTGGTTTGATATCATAAGTGCAAGGTGACATCAAACAAGACTCGGTTGTATTTTGGAAGTATTTTAGTTACATTTTTTTTTTTGCATACCATAACTGGTAGGGACAAAATAAACCTTAAGAAAAGTCGCATTTGTAGTATAATGTGAAGTTAATTTTCATTGTTCTTTGAAGGTTTCATTTTAAGTTTAACTAATTCTTGAAAAAAAAAAGCATATAAAGGGAAGACTAAAATTGGTTATACAATTGACAGGTCATCATCAACAAGTTCGTGATGAAGCAAATACATGATAAAGTAAGTCTTGATTTTCTAATAATTTAGGCTACTAATATAGTTCTTGGATAATCTACAAAATTGGATTATATTAAAGGTGATCAATTTACAAGGGATAAGAATAAAATGTTTCTTATAGAGATACGTTATCTGGTAGTAATAAGAGTCAAGAATCTGCATAGGATTAATGGTTTGAGATTGAAGATGGTGACTAGATATAGTTTGATTAGGGTATTTCTAATAATGAAGATCTTACTATGGTTTTTGAACATAGGGTTAAATTTTCTAAAGATGAGAAGGCCATTATGAGAAAGTCATGGCAATGAGTTTTAATACTTTGGTGGCTAAGGTGCAACAACTATGGCAACTTGAAAGATGTTGTAAGATTGTTGACTTAGGTTAAGATTATTTTTTGTTCAAGTTTGAGACTAAGGTTGATTATAAACATATTTTTGAAAGAGGGCCATGGATTATTGATGAGTGGTTACCAAACTTTAATCTAAACAATGACAATATTAATGAATTGGTAACTTAGATTTAGTTTCTTACTCTACTAATGGAGTATTATAATTAATTGCCTATTTTTCATTTAGATGTTGTAATTAGATGCATGATCAAAATTGATAAGAACACTGAAGGAGCTATCAGAGAAAAATTTACAAAGTTATATGTAAAGTTAGACCCATTGGCTCATTTGATATCCAAAATCATAGCAAGACACTATATTAAAATTGTTGACTATGAAGGCATTCAATTAGTCTACATTCATTATGTAAAATATGGGTATAAAAAAAATCTTGTTCAAATATGGTAAGTAAAAATCCATCAAATGATGGAGTGAAGCAAGAAGTTGCTACTAAAAAGGGTGATGCCAGTGACAATGAGGTGTCAAAGCTAAGCTATGTGTTAAAGATGTTAGTACAATGTAAAGGACGAAGACTGTAATAAGGTGATGTTGCAAAAAAAAATTTTTTTTTTAAAGAGTGATTTGCAAAAGTTTGATTACAGTAGATTTGCACAATTGGAGAAAGAAATCTTTCAAAATAAAGGCTTGAATAAAGCCAAAAATCATGAGAAAAATCTAGCTAAAAATCATAAAAATAGTTTTTTGGTGCTTAAGAAGTCAATCAAAATTGTTAATAAAAGTAAAAGAAAGCTGTAAGTGGTTGAAACTATGATAAGAAGTCAACTTAAGATGGTGGCAATTTTGAATAAGGTTAAAATTTCAAATTCTAGTAACAACTTTAGAGGAAAAAATTAGTTTTCTTTACAAGCAGATATATCTTCATCAGAGCTTAATGTTGATGTGTTTATTAGGTCATAACTTAATGTGCTTTCTAGGCTTGTTTACCAAGCCTCAAACTTAATAAGCCTATTGTTGACAAAAATAATAAGGTTGAAAATGTATATTATGAGCTTATGGGTTTTCTTAATTTACCTCATTAAAACCTTACCTCAATGAACCTAAAAACCTTATCTTAACGATTAAGCTAGAAATATTACCTCAACAAAATCTCTTATTAGATGGGGTACGTTGCATGCATGATGAAAAATGAGTCGAATTATGTAAATAATATTATTTTTGAAGGAAAGCTGATTATGGTGTATAGAGCAAGAGATGACAATTGTAGTTCATATGTGGATTTGCTATATGATTAACATTGAATTGTGGATTTTATTTTTTAAAATGAGTTTTATGTTAGTCCTATTTTGGAGTTATTGAGTGCGGAGAGTCTAAAATTTTTCTATCATATGAAAGAACTGTATGCCTCTAATCATGTTGATATGTTAATTATTGCATAACCTAAAATACGTGGTAAGATAACTAATAGAGCAATTAATAGACTTTCCTTTGAATTTTCTACTAAGGTTGATGCCATAAGATTTTCTGGTGAAATTTAGATTTTAAGGAAATTAAGCATTGGACATGTCAGGTGTTTGAAAAATGTGAGCAATTCATTTCAATATTTATCATTGATGGTAAAAGTTAACGGTCGGCACTTAGAGTTGTTTACATTAGTTTGATACCTACATCTTAAAATCAGTTTTGGGACTATCTGTTAAACTTTAATGAGTTTGATAATATACCATGGTTATTATTGGGTTATTTTAATCAAATTCTTTTAGTCATCAAAAAATAAGTTGGTGTGTTAAAAATGTTATAAGAATGGAATGTTTCATGAAGTGATATCTATTCATAGTTTTATTGACTTGAGTTACGTAATCTTATTGACTTGAGTGGTAGTTGGTAACTTTTTTACTTGATCTAATTGACACATGGTGGGTAATTTGATAAAAAAGATATTAGATTGGGTATTGTATAATGAGGATTAAAGACATGACTTCCCAGATGCTTTTGTGAGAAATTTAGTTATGATTTTTAATGATCATTGTCTACTACTTTTAAGTTTACATCGCTTGGTCAAAATTAATAAATTAAATAGGCTTTTTCGTTTTAAAGCAACATGATTAATGCATTGGTCTTTTGTAGGTTTAAGTAAAGATAATTAGAGGAAAAATTATTATCTTAGTTCAAATCTTGTTCCTTTGCTAATGTTGTTATAAATTGAAACATTAATATCTTTGGGAACATTTTCGAAAGAAAAAAATGTTGTAAGCCAGATTAGCAGATGTTTGAAGGAAACTAGATGAAGGGTCAAATTTATTTTTGTTTAATTTTAAGAAAAAGTTGACCAATAAATATAACCATATTTTGCTTCAAGAGGAAATATTTTGGTTTCAAAATGCTAGATTGAAGTGGGTAAATTTTAAAGATAGAAAAATGAAAATTTGTCATACAACCTTCATAAGAAAGAATAGGAACGTATCTTTGATCTAAAAGATAAATAAGGAGTTTGGTACTCAAACAAAAAGACTTTGAAATGTATAATTATAAATTTTTTAATGAATTTATAATCAGTGAAAGATGTAGTTGCAACTGTTGAAGAACTTTAACCAAGAGTTGGTTGTTATTTTACGACTTTTTAGATTGATTCTTTATCGCATGTGCCACAAAAAGATGAAATACATAGATTTCGATTTGTTGTGACTGTTTTCAAGGCACCAAGGTTGAATGGATTATGAGTTGATTTTTATCAAAACAAATTAAGAACTTATGCAAGACTCAATTTACAATTTTATTAGAAAGCATTTTTTATAAATACATTTGATTTTAAATGTTGCAAGGTCTTAATGGTCTTAATTCTAAAAATAGACATCCAAAAATTATGACAAATTTTAGGCCTATAATTTTGTGTAAAGTATTTGTTAAGCTGATCTTCAAAATCATTATGGGTAAATTGAGATATTTTTTGAAGGATATTATTTATCCCACTCAATGTAGCTTTATCCCAAGACACTTCAATATTTTTAATATTGTAATTGTTCAGGAAGTTTTGCATTTCGTTGGAAAAAAAACTAGTAAGACTGGTAGTGTTCTCATAAAAGTGGATTTGAATAAAATCTATGATCGCATTAATTAGAATTTTCTTCGTTAGGTTTTAATGGACTTGGGTTACCTTTATTTATTATTAACTTGATCATGTTTTGTGTCACATCAAAGATGAAAATCTTATAAAATAATAAACTCACTACTTATTTTAACCTTACTCGGTATTTGCAATAAGGTGATCCCATTACTTCTTTATCTATTTATGTTGTGTTTGTAAAAACTATTAAATATCATTGATGATATAGTATGTGCTAAGAGGTGAAAGTCAGTGCATTTATCACATGGTGATTTTTAATTGCCATGTGCTTTTTACTAATGATTTTTTTTTTTAAAGAAGAAGTTTTGATTAACTAATACATTGTTATGGTGGATTATTTAGTACAATTTTGTTCATTCTCAAGAAAAAAGTTGAATTTTGATAAATCAAAATTTTTTACTTCACCTAATGTTTTGAATAGTTTTGTGAAAGAAATAAGAGATATTACTAGTATGTAGTATTGTTCAAATTTTGATGTTTATCTAAAGGAGTCAATCCACTATTCTCAGGTTAAAAAGTAAGCTTATTAGAGCTTAGTCGTTAAAGTCAAAAGCACACTTAATTTTTGAAAGGCAGAGCATCTATCTTTGGCTAATCTAGTGACTTTGGTTCAATTTGTGACTAATACAGTTGCTAACTACATTATACAAGTAAAAAATCTTCTTATAACTATTGCTAAAGAGATTGCTTCTTTGAATAGAAGTTTTTTGTGGAGTGGTTTTGGTTTTGGTTAAATGGCACAATGTTTTTCGACCCAAAAAAGATTGAGGATAATATTCAAAAGACTTTAGTTGTGAACAAAGCATTATTAGTTAAACTTGGGTGGAGATTGGTGGATGGGGATAATGGTATATGGGTTAGGATGATACAAGCCAAATACTTAACAAGATTTTTTTTTTTTTTTTAGCTTCAGGAAACTTAATTCTTTTTATGCTTAGATAAGTATTTTGTGGAGTAGGGATTTGGTTGAGAAGGGCTCAAGAAAACTTGTGTTTAATAGGCACCTAACTTTCTTTTGGAGTGATAATATAATCATTCAATTTCTAGTTTTGAATATAATTATTGTGTTAGTGATGTTGTCAATATAAATAGTAATTGAAATTTGAATAAAAATGGTGAAATAGTTCATGAGATTAAAGACCAACTATCTTTAGCTAATTTGGTGCATGAAAAAAAGGATCAATTGATTCAGTATATTGCATTTAATGGATTGTTTTCAGTATCATTGGCATTGTTTGTTGAAAGAGGATTATTTAACAACTATTAACTAGTTGAAAGTTTAGAAATTTGATGTGCCACCACAAATCAAATACTTATTTTAGGTGATTATGCACAACATGGTACTTACAAGAGAGTAAACAAGGTAACACAACACAAATATAACACGAAAAAAAAAAGATATAAATGTAACTCAATTTAAAAATTTAACAATAACTATATATAGGTTAACAAAACAAAAAATATATATTTTATGTTTTTATGTTAGCACAAATTGTAACATGTAATTTTCCTGTAAAACACGGCTCAAATGCAAAATTTTCAATATTTTACATGATATGATTACACAAATCATCATGTCTACAATGCTTGTTTGGTAAAAAGAATCACCAACTAGGTAAGATGTTTTAGATGTGATATTCTGATAGAGTCAATGTTGCATCTTTTTAAAGTTTGTAATAGTTCTAATGCTTTGTGGAGTTATTGGCTATGAGGTTTTTTTTTTTTTTTTATACATTTTAATTCATTGTCTTTGCAAAATTTAATGAAGTTTATTATGGCAAGAAAATGGCTTTAATTGTTGGGTTGATACCTTGACTTGTGTTATTGGTTATTGTTATGTGTGAAAGTGGAGAAATAAATGCATTTTTTATGAAGGTTTCATTTGACCGAATTATTATGTTATTATTGTGATAGTAAAGTAAAAGAATTTTTTTCATTTTAGGGATTCTAGGTACTTGACTTCATTTAAATAGATTTCTCTCATTGCATGGCAATCTTTACCTAATGTTTTTGTTAAAATTAATGTAAATGGTACTATATTGTTTGATCTTAGTAAGTTGACAATAAGAGGCATCGCAAATGATTGTAATGTATATTGGCTCTTTGGGTTTTCAAAAAGAATTAGATAAGGTTCGATACTTGAAGCTGAACTTTAAGCTATTAGGATAGGCTTGTCTTTAGCTTAGGAAAAAGATATTTGGAGTTTGATTGTCAAATTAAATTTATTAGTTATAATCTTAAAAATTACTTGTGCTTTGTGTTAAAAAAATTCCTTATATAATGTGATTAATCAATACAATCAATGTTTACGTAAAAATTAAGATTGCAAGGTTAGATATATTTTTCAAAAAGTAAATTTTTATACTGATTATTTGGCTACTTAGGCTTTTAAGAGGAATAAAATTTATGGTATATTAACTAATCTCCTATCAAGAGTTGTGAATTTTCTTGAAAATAATATTTTAGGAGTTATAAGGCTAAGGCTTTTAGATTGTAAGTGGATTCTCCCACTTTTATACACCCTGAAAAATGAAGTATGATTTTATGTTAGATGTAAAATTTATATATATCAATGGGCCAAACAGGATAAAAAAAAAAAGATAATGTTGGATGGCATAGCACAGATGGATAAAAAGATAAAAGTCCTTACATTTTTTTTCCTACATCCTTATTGATTATATGTGAAGCATGTTACACCACTGTCATTAGAATGGTTTTGGTTGGTCAAGGAAATTATAAAGATAGCAACATGTAAAGATATAGAAAAAATGTTCATTTGAATGAACCCAACCACTTACTACTAATATGTAGTAACTATATTACAAGTAATAAATAGTAAAAAAAAAAGATAAGTCAAAATTTGTTGGAAACTTTCAACTTAGACATAAATATTTATTTCTTTTTTCATTAAAATAAAATTATGGATAACTATTCAATCAAGTTATTCATCTATCTTTTTCACTTGACATCAAATTGATTGATAAATTTAAGTCATTTGAAATTCACTTCTATTTTCGTTCAAATATCAACTTTCATGCTTGCACATCAATGAGCATATCTTAGATATGCTTAATTGTGTGCTTAATCCATTTTTAGATTGACTTTTTTTTTTCTATCCTTGTATTTACATACAAAACTCTTTTATCATTTATCTTTTTTTTAGAGATATATGGAATATATTAATATTTGGGTCAAAGCTCTAATCAATCAATCATTTAAGCAAATGAACGTATAATAAAATAACAAATCCTTCACACAAAAATAATAATTTAACATAATTTAACACTAAATTTACCTACATCTACAAAAAAAAAAGATCCATAGAAAATTATAATTATATCAACACTTAATTCTCAACATCAAAATGAATCAATCAATTTCAATCTAACAAATAAATCAACCCTAAACAAATTTATGAGAACTCTCACTCAGTCTCTAAAAATCTCTAACAAAAAATCAAACAATTACATTTATAGACACTCTTCTCTAGCTCATGAAGTATTTACACACTTAGTCTTGTAAAACCCTAAAATTTTACATATATATTTATCTCATAATTCACATTATTGAAACTTCCAATATTTGTAAACCCACTAATTTATTTACCAACTAAATTTATTACTAACATTATCTTCAACTTATACAAAATATCTTAAATAAATTTTTTATCAAATCTTTTGAAATTTAAATTAATATTTCTAGCATTTGAAATTTAAATTAGATATCAAAGTTGACAATTTTTTTATCAATATAATTTTATAAAATTAAACGTGTTAATTTTCGTTAGATGTATGAATTGTATGTGAACCATATTATTAAACATAATATATCTACAAAATATAATCCTATAAGAGATGATTGTTTGACATCTATATGATATTACAAAATTAAACATTCATAATTATATATTAATATAATCCTATAAGAGATGATTGTTTGACATTTATATGATATTATTTAGTTGTGTATTTATGTAGACTAAATGCTCAACTTAATCCTTAACATTTGAACAGTTACTCAAATAAAGATCAATCTTTTAATTTTAACAATTAACGATCTTTTATTCAAAATGTAACAATTAAAATTTTTTTTGAATGAAATCTGATGCGTGTAGTACGCACACCTTTAAATCATATAAATTAAGTAAATTTTAAGTGACATAGAATATTTAATTTTAAGTTTTTTTTCTTTTTTTTTTCCCTTTTATTCATTCTTCTTTCCAACTCTCCTTCTATCTCTAACATGTAGTTTCTTTTTCTAGCCTATTTTTGACCACTATATGAATAACAAAAACCACCGTAGTCTAAAATTTTTTTAGCTTAAAATTTCAACACAAACTTTTTTCAACATTATCTTTCATAATTTGCAAATAGATTTCTCATAAACAATTTCTAATAGCCTAAACCAGTTTCCTCAAAAGTAATCTATCTTCTTCAATGCTTTACTAGTAAATATTCTTATCTGTTAGACTGTCTCTCACCTTTTATAGTTTTCTACAGGCTTTACATTTTTTAGCTTTCTTTTCACTTTTTTATATCTTTACATCTTTTTTACCGACAAACAACTTTCTCATTAACTAAGCATCAAATGATAATATTTCATTCTATAAGCACATCTATGTAGTTGATTCAATAAAAAATTCAATTTCTCCTACTTCACTCATAGGTCAAAACCCATCTCCAAATTCATCCATTTTATTCTGTAATGCTTATGTTTTTCCTATAAGTTCAACAACAAGAAAAATAGGACAATGACTTATTTGGTACATCTCCATTTCTTCTCATTTCAAGCTCAAAATTTTAACTTTTTATCTTTCAATTTCATTATTGTGGTTAATGAGTTCTTGTTACTAAGTGGTTTTAATGCTTACAATATGTTGTTTAAAATGTGTATATTGAAAATAGATAGATAACTTAAAAAAAAGAGTTGAGGATGATAACAGGTAGAGGTGGTGATAGTCTCAAATAAAAAGATTTTTTAAGAGATATTATAGAAAGGGGTTCGATTAGGAAAGACATTAAATGAAACTCAAAATTAGTGGAATAGCTATTTTTAAAAGAAACCCTTAGTTTGAAAATTTTTCTACCAAAATTTGAAAGAAATTGAAAGCTTGGAACTTTATAGATGTATGAGAAAATTGAGGGAAAAAGAGAAAGGTTTTTTTAAGAAAATCATAAAAGTGGTTTAATTCAAGCAAGAAGTTTTATGTTTATATTATAATTTTCCTTAAAAAACTTTTTATATGTAAGTATCTTAGTACTATATGGCATTATTTACAATAATAATAGTCATTTGACAAAATTCATGGTGCGTGTAATGCACATAATAGATTTTATCCAAAAAATCTTTAATTATTAAATCTCAAATAAAAGAGATCTTTAATTGTTAAAATTGAAAAATCAAGTTGTGATTTGAGCAATCCTTCAAATGTTGAGGATAAAATTGAGATTTAGTCATTTATGTATAGATTTGAATTTTGAGTTCTTATTTATGTTAAATGAAAGGTATTTTTTAAAGTTAGATTAAATTTTATTAATAGAAAAGAACTATAGGGCTATAACAAAGCTACCAAATCATGGTTACAAAAATCTCCCATTTATTTCCAAGAGTTAGCAAAACAATTAGCTTATTTATACTCACGAACAAAGAAGATTTTTTTTTTTTGTATTTTTGAAAAGAGATTGAAGAGTTTGTTTAAAATCTTATTGTATCTATAAAGGCTATTATCGATCCTCTTAAACTAAGAAATTACCACATTGGAATCACTTCTAATAATTATCTTTGGCAAATGATTGAGATTTGCCTCTACCACAATGGAAAGTGCTTCAACAATAATCAAAAGCTTAGCCAAGTTAGAATCAGCAACACCAATATTCTTTGATAAAATGAGCACAACATTTCATTTCCATTCCAAATTAATCCACCAATACTAATCAGACCTAGTTTACCAATGGTTGAGCCATCCACATTGATTTTTCAAACTTCAAGAGAAGGTAGAGACCAAGCAATATTTTGCCTTGGCTTATTAGCTAAAAAAATGTAAAGATCTTGTATACAATAAGAATAACACACTAAGTCTAATATTCCATACTTTGGGATCTGTTATATGAAAAAACAAATAAAAAAATCAAGTTAAATTGTAGTTTAAATTAAAGAAGGAACGAGAATGAACTTCTTGGACCTCAAAAGGGGTTTTATTTTTACACCTGGTGAGACTCGAACCCACAATTGTCTGAGTCAGACACCTTATCCATTAGGCCACGAGTGCCACATTGTATATTGGACAAAATGTTCAATGTGGAGAGTTCAAATTTAAATATTTTGCTTTTATTACCATCAAATTGTAATGTATATCAAGTCATAAATTTGATCAAGCAAAAGGGATTTTTATCAAATAAATTTTTATTATGTGCTAGTCAGATAGACCAAATAATGGCATAAAAAAGAATATCCCAAATCAATTTCTAATTCTTCTTGACAGAGACGTAACACCATGAATGGAGGACAAGCTTTAGAAATCTTGGCATAACCTAAGAAATATTCCACTGATTTATGTACTTGTTCCAAATCTTCTAGGGGAGTTGGTAGAACAGAAATAGGTGATCAACTTTTCAACTTTGTTATAAAATGCAGATTTAATGCTATGGCTACTAAGACAACATTTTTTTCAGGACATTGATCACTAATATATTGCCTTTAAAGCTTTCTAGCAAAAAAATTGAATTTTGGTAGAGCTATTTCCCTCCAAATATAACTTTCAATTTGGACTTTTGTATTTGAAGCTTTCACAAAAGTTTGTTTAAAAGATCTAAGGCTGTAGACACCATTTTTTTAATGACTTTATCTAATGACTACGGAGAAAAAGTAATTGAATTTAAAAGTTTCATGAATTGCTTCCACATTTCAACCTTTCAATCAAACAAGTTTTGCCTTAATGTTATGTGCCAACTCCACTTTGAGCCTTCCCATTCACCATAATCCTTGATGAATCCATCTTTTTTTTTTAATAAAGCATAAATTTTTCCACATGAATGTTTTACAGTAAGACCATTAATCCATTTGTCACTCTAAAAGCGAACCCTTGATCCATCACCTGTACAGATCAATAAACTAGAGTTTATAATATTAGAATTCTTTCTTGAATGCCAATAACTTTAAATATCTCCATATATATGAGAAAGTGAATTGTTTGAAGAAAGAACAGGCCACAAAGCAATAGAAGAAAGATTGCATTTGCCACCAAAAACTTTTCTCAATGGAACATTTATTGGTAGTTTAGAATGTGGTGCATTTCACATTGGATATAAAATTTTAATTATTGATGAGTAAAGTTAATTTTTGTATTAATTTTATTCATATTTTAAATAATTATGTTTAAATAGAAACAATTATAATATGACAAATGGTCATAACTATTTGAATATAAATATATTGTTATTCATAAAGGTCATGATTATACAGATTGTCATAACCATTTGAATAGAAGTTTATGTCTGTTCATTTATTATAAATAAATCTTTCAGTATAACCATTTTCACTGATTAGAGAGTTTGAGATTTTGTTGTATCCTAAAGGCATAATTACTTTTAAGAAAGTGTTTTTCACACCTCAAAGCTAAAATTCTTTTCTATTATTTCTCTTCTTTTAACTATTTTTCTAATAATTTAAAGGTAATTATGAAAAATTTATATTTTGAATGAGAAAGATACAAGGAAAAGATATTGGCATGATTTGGAGATCAATATTAGAGAAGGCTCAAGATGTCAAAGGATTAATGTTTTCATGGATCAAAATGTTAATTTTTATAAAGATCTTCATTAGAGGTATGTATTTTATTTTTTTCATAATTGCTAGTAAAAATATTGACTAAATGAGATAAACAAGTTAACAATTAATTTCATTAGTGTGTAAAGTCAAAACACAATATGTAAAATATTGATTAATTGCATAAGTTTATGCATATGTTGAAATTGGCTCCATAATTGAGTTTAATAAATTATATTATATTTATTTAAAAAATTATTGCTTATAAAGATTGGGATGGAAAATAGCATGAAAACATTATAGAAAAAAAAAGACATTAATTAATCTACGACCAAAAGAATTATCGTTTATTATCAAGTAACAAATTAAATTGGATTCAAATAGAATGATCGATTGTTTAATTGTCATGTCTTTGTTATATATAGAAGAGGCAAATTGTTCCATGGTTTCTATGAAAACAATTGAAAATGGGTAAAGGAATTTAGCAAAAAAAGTTAGATGTAATTAGAGAATATATGCAAAAAAATAAGATTTGGTTGCAAGACTAGTTTTATTTTTAAATCATGGCACCAAAATTGAGATAATAAGTTGAGTCAAACTATTTGTATAGTTTTATCTTTGTTGATCATTTATAAATCAAAGGTTGATTTTTTTTTTTAAATTATTATTGGTTCAAATTTTGACTAATATTCAATCTTCATGAGAACCAATTAAAATTAAATTGATGTATGTAAATAATTATTATTAAGATATGGTGTTTCATGGATTAATTGGTGGATAATAAGACAAATAATTGTTATTATCAGAAACATGGACAATGTGACATATATTTTCTTGTTGGGTGTAGTACACTAGAAGTGATTTTACAAAATAAAATTTTATTGTAAACAATCACAAAGTGAAAATTATAAATAGCTGTTAAAGAGTTAATAATGGTTACACAAAAGCATTGTTGCTTTTTGCATATGAGATATTGATTAAAAGAAAAGCCATGTCATTAAAAAAATATTAAAGCATTTATTGGTTACTAGCATTTTAAAAGATGCTCATCAATGTTTAATTAGCCATGTTTATAAATTAGAAAATAACATGCAAATTCACTGTTCTAAAGGCACTAATACATGTATATGTTTAATTCTATTTTGTGACAGCATAGAGAACATTGGTACAGTTTGTCATATATTACGAAAATAAACTAAATGTGATGAAATTTTCTTTCTTATACATAAAAGAAGGATATGAACTATAGAGATAGAATGCCATCATCCAATTAATACATTGTTGATTAAAGACAATGAAGATATTTTTGTTTGTTGTACCCGAAAAAAAGCCTTTTATAGGCTGTTGAAATGAAAAGTGAACAAGTTTTTGAAGTTTTCAATAGTTTCATGACAATGGCAAGAATGTAACTGGTTATATACCAAATTAACATATGGGCTCAGATAATAATATTAGTTTGTGAAAGTCGTAAGCCTTGGAATTAGACAATCAGTGATTTAACCATGCAAATTCATCACAAGTTTTGCATGAAATATGAGTAGAACTCATATTATAATTATTGTTTATACTATTTTATGAAAATGATTATTTGGATTCATGTTTCATAACTTGCATTGATATGATGATCTAAATATGAACATATTGATCACAAAATGATTGTGAAAGTGTTTGAAATTAGAGTGAAATATACTATGAACTTTTATTGTACATAGGCATATTGGTTCTACGAGTAAAGTTTGAATTTATTATATAACCAAAAATGTTATGACCAATTAAAAGTGATAAATAATAGAGATATATAGGCTAAGCAATGGTGGAGAAATAAAATTCTCATAAAATTTTGAAATCAAGCTTTTAGGTTTTAATAGTCATGAACTTGGAATTGGCCATTAGGTAATTAATATATGCATTGGAAACTCATGATAACATTGGAGATAATTGGTTTTCACTAAAAGCCATCACTATAAATGAAATAATTTCAATAGTGAAATCTACATGATTTGTAGGTATGATATGGATTATTATGGTTGGCTTATAATGGCCATAGGCCAAAATTGATACCACAATCTTGATCACATTATGGTAATTTTTTGTTATATATATGGTTTAATTCATGGATTGTACAAATGTTTTATCATATATGATTTTATATAATGAAAATTTCAAAATATATTTACTTTGGAAGCCATGAGTAATTTAAAGATCTTGTAAATAAGAAAACTTTTATAATAGCAAAAGGAATGCTATTTGATCCATTTGGGTGATGGAAATGGTTTTGTTCATGGTAATAAAAATTATTAATAGTATCCATGATGAAATAGATTTATAATAAGTATTTATGAATTAACATAAAAAGAGACTATAGAAGCATGATTATATTTGAAATCTACTCATTGATGTAAACTCTTATATTGAGTTAAAATATAAAAGTTTTAGAATTTTTATAGAAATATTAAGATATTTGCTAGTTATCTTTCACTAAGGGTGGATTTAAAGGCCTTTTACTTAAAAAAAAACCACAAAATAGTGAAAAGATAAATGAAATGGTGACTTGGTTAAGTATATATGATATTTTGACAATTAAATGAGATATTCTTTAATAAAAGAATGTATACTTGCACATGGTTAAGGTGATAAGAATCAAAAGAAATAAAAAATTACCACCATAGTGTTGTAAGATTTTAGTATAATTTTATGAGTAAATTATACAAGCTAATAAGTTTAGACACTTATTAAAGTAAAATCATAAAAAAGGTCCTTACAAATCTTAAAAGGACTAAAATTATTTGGTTTATTCATTGAGTTTATCCAATTGTATTATAAGTATAATTGTATTAAAGATGTATAAAAATATGAAAGAATGGTTGAAATTTATGAGTATAGAGTTGTGGCCATAACCAAAACCCACTATTTTCTAAAATGATAAGAATGAGGCAACAATGTCTAGAGCATATAAATGATGTGCAAAATGAAAAGTTTGAATATATTAGCCTGAACTGATTATATTAGAGATTAAATCTCAAGTTGAGGTAATTACCATAAAAGAAATTGAATTCTAGGATATTGGTTAGTAGTACTACAAGAAGAATGGATTTAAGCCCTTAATATTAGACACTAATAAGGGGAAACTAACTTTGAATTAGTAACCTCTAAATACAAAGTTAATGGGTAAAAAATAAGTTATTGTTATGTGTCTATTAAGTACTAGAGAAATCCATTCAAATTTTAGAAAGTAGTGTGATCCATTACATGAAGAAGATGTATTTTTATACTTTTAATAGAGTTTTAAATGTCTAAAGTAATGGAAACATAATGAAAACTCTACTTATATAAATACAGAAGTGGTGCAGCTTCAACAAAAAGAATTGAAGTATCTCTTGTCAATTGTAATACTAAGAGCTGAGATTTAATCTATGGACACCATCATCTTTGTTAGAATTCTAAGATATATACGCTAATTAAAATTTTAAATCAAGAGATATCTTCTTGTATTTATATTATTTATTTGTGTGAAAGGTTAAAGATTAAGCACAAATATTCCAAACTAGTGTGAGATTATTGGTAGTTTAGAATGCGGTACATCCCACATTGAATAGAAAGATTTAATTATTGATGAATAAAGTTAATTTTTGTATTAATTGTATTTATATTTTAAATAATTATATTTGAATAGAAACAATTATCATATGACAACTGATCATAACTATTTAAATATAAATATATTGTTATTTATAAATGTTATGATTATACATAAGGTCATAACTATATGAATAAAAATTTATTTTTGTTTATTCATTATAAATAAATATTTTAGTATAATCATTTTTACTATTTCAATGTTTTTCACATGTCAAAGTCAAAATTCTTTTTTTTTTCTTTTAATTATTTTTTCTAACAGCATCAGATTCTCTTATATATCTCCAAGGCTATTTCAGAAGTAATGTCTGATTGCAAGAATAAAAACTGATAATCCACAATCTACCATACTTTTTACCCCTGCAAACAGTGATCCAGTCAAGAAGGCTTAGTTTCCTTTTATCATCAAGATTACCACAAATAAATTGGCGTTGAATTTTCTCAAGTTCCGCAGCCACCCCTTTTGGAATTTTGAACAAAGACATGTAATATATTGGACGACTGGTGAGAACCGATTTGATTAAAGCAACCCTACCACCAATAGACAAGAACTTACACTTCCACTGTTTAAGTCTTCTTTTTACTATGTCTATAATAGGCTGCTGAGTTGAAATTAGTCTCGGATTGACCGAGGTAATTTTTTGACAGGGAGTCAACTTTGCAATGAATTTTGGCCGCCCACTCTTCGACGGTATGGTGATTAACTTTGATTCTAAATAGGGCACTTTTTAAAGTTGACTTTTAGTCTTGAAGCTCACTGAAGATGGCGTAGAATCCTTTTGATCATTAATAGTTGCTCAGCATTTAATTGGCAAAATATAATTGTCTCACCAGCAAATTGTAAGTGGGACATCTGCAAATTTCTACGACCAACATTGATTCCGTGAAAAAAATCAATCGCGACTGGCTTTCTCAATAAAGTGCTCAATCCTTCAACAACAATAATGAACAAAAATGGCCAGAAGGGGTCCCCTTGATGAATTCCTTTTTGCATCATTATGAGGTTTGAGCGAGAACCATTAATGAGGATTGAGATAGAAGCTGTTGAAATACATCCCCATATCCAAGTAATTCATTTGCTTTTGAAACTCATTTGTCTCATGGTAGAGGTTAAGAAATCCCAATCCACACTATTGTAAGTTTTTTTGAAGTCCAATTTGATGATCAATCCCCCATTTTAAGAATTATTGATGTAGTTAATAACTTAATTTGCTATTAAATGAAAGGTACTTGATATATGGGTTTTGCAAATAACTTTTATTGGGTTGAATAAATAGTTAATTCGGTTATAAAAAAACAAAAATTGAAAAAAGAGGAAAAATTAATCTAGGAAAGAGAAAAGAAAATTCTATAGAGAAAAAATTTTGGATTTTTTCAAAATCCAAAAAATTTCAGATATGAAAAATTTTTTGCCAAATTTAAAATTTGCGAATTTACTAATTTGAAATTTTAAAAATACACAAAAAATTAAAAAAAAAAAAAAAACATTGTAAAAGATTTCAGAATTGCTTTTGAAAATTTCTCTCAAAAAATGAAAAATAGGATAGAAGGGAAAGAAAGGAAGAAAAGGTGGAAGGGGGAATGCTTCCACTACATCTCCCCCACCCTCGAAAAACCTTTCAACAAGTTCTTTAAAAAAGTGAACTTTTTTTTTTTAAAAAAAATCATAAACTAAGATTTAAATTTTATTTTAGAATTTCAAATTTTGAATCAACCGCATGTCTCATTTGAAAAAAAAATAATATACAAAAAATAGAACTCAATTATTCTTTTTAAACTCCAAAAAAATTTATTCACCGCCATTAATGTCATCACCTCCACAATCGATCAACAAATAAGCAACAATCAAATAATAAAAAAAAAAAAAACTCAAACTTCTAGATATGAAAAACTTCTAAGCTTTTTTTTCAAGAAAAAAAGTAAAGTTTTAGAGAAATTGATGGTAAAGGATGCAAATTTGAAGAAGATTATTAGTATGAGATTTTTTTTTTTAAAAAGCAAATATAATAGCATAATTGAAATTTGATTAAAAATAAAAAGGTAAATAGTCTTCACAAAAGTTTCGCACGCACCTTAATACTCATTTATGTACAGTACACATACAGATATAAATAAATAAAGACATGGGTATATTGGAACTTAGCTCGAGACTTTTTCTATAAGTTTAAACTTTGAAATAATTGATTACTCAACAATTAATTAAAAGAGAGGTTGAATATATATGTTCATGAGAGGGAAAACTAACCATTCTATGCCATCAAAATATCCATTCAAACAAATAACTTCTGCTTGGAGAATTATCATCTCGTTTTGCAACCACATGAGCTGATATGATTCTCACCAAAATGGGAACAAATAGAAGAGCATATGCGGAAAATGTTAGCTAGAAAAGGTCAACAACTTGAGGACATTGGAGTCGTGTAGTTGCACCATGATTTTCTTGGGAGTATAAATAAACTTATATATACTATAGTATATAGGAACTTAATTTTCACGTAAATTTTTGTAGTTTCAACTCGCAAAGAAGATGAATGAATTGTAAGACTTTGTCTGCAGTTGAAAACTCCAGATCAAAGAAGCTGCAACTGCAAATTTTTTTTTAATGGCTTAGAAACTTTTCAGTGGTGTGATTGTGTTATTATCTCCCTTTTACGCCAGTTGCCGCCATTTTACAAGGGTGCGTGGCTGTGGCTCATATACATCAGACTGGTGAAATTAGATATTGCTTTTCGTTTTATTGTTTGTTGCTTTTTTTTTTTTTTTTTTGGGGGGGGGGGGGGGGTGGTGTTGATTTAACGTAAGTTTCATTGTTGAAAAGCTTGTCAGAGGTTGAGAAAGGCCAGGAAACTGACTTGTCACAAATAGTAAAGTCAAGGTGCCAAAGATGGTATTTCCAAATATACTCCAACGTTTAAGTTAGCAAGGAATAGTTAGAAAAAATAGAGAGAATAGAGTAGTGAATGTGTTTTCTGCTTAGTCTGATTCTACCTTTTATACCTTATAAAGACAATGATATGACTGGTTAAATTGCAAATGTTAAACCCGTTGTGATGGCAACCAGAATTTACGCTGACGTGGGTGTTAAGGTTTGACATTTTTATTAGTTCCTTTTGATACTTATATGGATTCTCAAATTGGGATTTCTTGTTATATACTTAATTAGTACTATATATGTGTACTTTCTTCTGCTGTACAAAAACCTCCAGATAACTATTTAAAAATACGTACGTATATGTAACTGTTTAAATCGGTGAATTTCCAGGCATTTCATTAATTAAGCTTGGACTCAGCTAGCTGACTTTTAATCAAAATCAGACACAAACTATCCACTGAATCTTTGTAGCTGCACAAAATGTATATATTAATTTCCTTCCATATATGTCTGAAGGTATGTTGAATGGCTATTATTATTGCTATTAAAACGAGATGATTTACTTGAATCCTTGTGATATTATTGCTGAAGCCAACGGCTTTGGGCTTTCTCCTCAATAGCCAACACAGTCCACCCAACCATGACCTAAGAAATTAAAATTTCATTGGAAAACATTTATTGGTTGCTGCCAATGCCATAAATGAAGAACAACCTCAAAAACCCTCTGTAATTGAAATCTAAATAATTATAAAGCCTAAAAAACCAAGTTCCTAAACACATTTTCTGCATGTTACTGGAATTAATATACTCTTAAAATACTTTGGTTAAGATTTATGCGCAAATCATATACAATCACATACTGAAATCAACTTTATGCTTGCACTGTTGCAAGTAACTGCATTTGCAACTCTCGATCAGTACTCTCCCATCGAAACACACAAAAACACAAGCAAACAAAGAAAAAGGATGAAAAACATGAGTCAAGACGACCTTATGGCCTCTCTTGGATATTGTTACCAACCTTGTTTGCCCACAAATCCGTGGTCCTGAACGGTCAAGTTAATTAATCTGAGAGCCTCTGCCACTGCTTGTCCCTGGCCTTTTAGGAGCAGAAAGAGAAACTACAACACCAGGGTCTTCCTGCATAAATGAAACCAAAAAAATTATCTATAGAATTTAAACATCGCATGCATAGAGGTTTATATATATGAATATACCAAAATAAAGAAGTTAGCAATCTTACTATGGTGGAAGGAGGGTCAGCTGCTGGATCTTTCACAGTGCTTGGTGGATCTGAATAGTCAGTTGTTGAACTTGAAGGTGGATCTTGACCTTCTCCAGAGGAAGCTACAGGGGATTCTGGGCAACGAGCAGCTGGAATATTATTTACTTCACCATCATCTTTGTTTGGACATGAGGGATTTTGGTGGAATTCAGGTTCAAGTCCCAAACACCTGCGAATAGCCCTTATAACTTCATGAAAAGACCAAGGATGGTAACCAGAAGTTCCTTCGGTCGTTACCTCCTTTGTTGATGAAGTATCTTCCATTGTTTTCTATCCAGCTAGCTAGTTCTTTCTTCAACTATTCCTCGTTTTTATTAGCCTTCTTAAATGCTTGGTTCGGTGGTCTACTGCTCTTCCTTTCAATGAGTAGTGCTTTAACGTTTAAACTCCTCAAGCAAAGACGAAAGTACAAAACTATCCCCTTGCTCTATCTTTCATCAAACTCTTACCTAATCTCCGTCCATATTTGATTAGATATGGATAACTTTTGTATTAATATTTTTTTAAAAAAATAAAAATAAAAATAAAAAGTTATAATTTATAATTTATACATATGTAATTTTTTTATAAGTATATATATTGATATATTTTTTAAATAAAAATCTATTTAATAAAAAATTTAGTTCTAAAATGATATGATTGCTCTAAGTGAAAGTGAAAATTCTTTCTTATCAATCATTTAAATGAAATTTTAATCAAATTAACCGGCTCAATATGCAAATAATTTTGAGTTCGGAATATATAGATGTTGATTTCGGTGCAAATTGTTTTAGACTTGAATTTTATGGATAACATTAATTTTGAATGTGCAATCTTAATTGGTACAACTCATTAACATCTTGTCTTAATCTCAAACTGATAAGTAACCTTATTATGTTACATTTAGGGGTGTAAACGAATAAAATTTTTGATGAATTGTTTGTAAATATCTTCGATTTTTATTTATTTATATTTATTTATTAAGTTTAACAAATGATATTGAATAATATTTTTATATTTGTTTATTAAACGAATCAAATACGAATAGAAGTCTATTTGGTTTATTTATGTTCATGAATAAGCTTATTTAAAATTCGTTTAAAACTTGTGCTTTTATTATTCGTTTTTTATTTGTTTACTATTCATTTATAATAATACTAATAAAATTACATTTTTATCCTTTATCTTAATTCCATTTTAAGGTTTGTTTATGTTTGTCTAGGTTAATTTATAATCGTTTAAGGTTTGTTTATTTAAATTTGTTTGGTTATGATTTGTTTATTGTTTATGAACATATTCATTTATATATGTTCGTAAATATATTCATTTAATATTTATAAACGAGCTCATTTAATTTAATTGAATCGAACAAAAACAACTTAATATTTAAACAAATCAAGTTCAAATGAATAGAGCAATTTTTTAACTGAACACAAATCGAACTCGAACATCTCTAAAAATAAATGAACAAGTCATAGACATAAGTTCGTTTATTTATGTTCGGTTCATTTATGGGCCTATAAATGTCATTAAACCATCAAAAAGAGAAAGGTTGAATGTAGGATTATGTTAAAATTTTGAAAAAAAGATAAAAAAATTTATCAAAAAAAAATTTAATAATAATTTAAACTTATGACAATTTATTGTAATCAGTCAACCTCTAAATTTTCTATTTTGTATCAATTGAATTTTTAAATATTTATTTTCATCCCAAGCTTTCGAGTAAAAGAAAATAAGTATTAATAGTTAACCAATTTTTGCCTAATAATAGTTCAATTGATGAAATATATATTTGAAATTTAATTGATTGTAATAAAATGATAGGGATTTGAATGAATATTTAATTTTTATTTGATTGCTTTTTTATCCATTTGCCTAAAATTTTATATTATGCACATCCAGCATCAGTGTTTTTTTTGCTTCTAAACCATTTAATTAGCACATCACAAAACCTAAACCAGCTTGGCATTTAGTTAAACACTTGTTTGCAAATAAGGTAATGATATATGTAGGTCAACAAGAAATTCATAGAACTTTATTTTTATGGCATGCACACGTTGTTTTGATTATACTACAATTTAAACATATCTAGTTCAAATTGTCAAAATTTATAGCGCATGTGTAGGGTTTGATTTGATATTGATTATTATCTCTCTATAAGATTATTAAAATTCAAAGTTCAAAATTTCTTTAATGACCTAGCTAGCTACTTATGGTGAATTTTATTTAATAAAAAAGAAATAGTAACCTTAAATATCAAAAAGAAATTTTCAGTTTTAGTTCGCAGAGAATGAGGGTTTCAAGTTTCATCAATAATCCCTACCTTCTCATGTATTTTATGTTTTATATGTGTTTATTTTTATTGGTAATAATAATTGTTGTTACATGTGTATTATGTAAATATTTATTTTTTATCTATTATTAAATGATAATTATATATTGAACATAAAATTGTATATTGTACATATAACATAATTTAATAAAGTACATGTATATTATATAAATATTAAAAAGGCCTTTGAACTGTTCAATTTTTTTTTATACAAGTCTTTATATTCTTATTTTATTCAAATAAGTTTTTATTCTTTCATTTGTATTTATATAAGGCCTTACTTAAAATAAAAGATTAAATTATATTAAAGGTTTATTTAAATACAAATTAAAAATTAAAAGTTTATTTGTATACAAATTAAAAGTTAATGACTTATTTAGATATAAATTAAAAGTTAAGAGAGTTTATTTAGATGTAATAAAAATATAAAAATATAAAAATTTATTTAAATAAAATGATAAAATCCATGATTTTTTTTTTTATTTTAGCCAACTTTTATTTTTAGTTCTGTCAATTACACACTATCAACAAATTATAATTTGTAATCTAGCAAAATTAGCATTTATTATAAAAACTTTATTACAAAATTCATATAATTTGTTAATAAAGTATTATATTTTTAACTTTAATGATCAAGAATAAAATCTAAACAGTCTCAAATATTAAAAAAAAGTTATTATCAAGGATTTAAAATTTTTGTATGATTTAAAATCTTATTTACTAAATTCATAATAAAAAATATTATAATAAAAAATATTATTTATCTTATCATTTCTTTCCCAAAGAATTATACTCATGAGATGACATATAATTACTATAATGTATTGTAATATATCATTATGTATCTAAGAATTGGTTAACTAATCTTTAAATTTATTAAGCTTAAATCAACTAGTCAACGTCAACTTGATTAAGGCTTGGATAACATAGTCATACTTTAGGGTCACCTAGATAAGGTACGCCAAAACAGCTATATCAGCTGCTTTAAGGAAATGGCTTGCCTTTCGCCAAAGGAAAAACTTACTTAAGATCCCAATGACAACCTGTCAAGATAGTCATTTTAAAACTGACCACTTGGCACTTAACTTTCTGAGACCATTAAATGTAACTTTAATCTACCTGGGATCATTAAATTAAACTCATATCTACTCATATGCATCCTTCTCGAGCTTCATGTAGACATCTCATCAGCTATTAACTGTTCCAGCTAGGTCCTTGCCTCTTGGTTTTATACATAAAGAAATTGGAAGATCAGGTACTTAAGAAAGAACACTATGTGCATTCTTAGTTTTCCCTCCATTAAAGCTTCCTTTACATACTTCACCACTTTCATCTCTTTCTTTCTTTTCTTAACTTAGATACAATATTAACTTGAGCATCAAAGTGCACCTTGGAGTAATTAATCTAGCACCCCCTGACTGTATTCATTGGTTATAGGTTCTACTTATCTTCCCTATAACCTTACCTTACCTTCTTTTAGCTAAGACAACCCAAAAATACCATCAATAATTAGCACTGTTTGTGGGAAATAATAGCCATGTCTGACCAACCACATTCTTCCAAATCTTTAACTTCCATCATTGATGCTTCTATTCAACTGGCAATCGTTACTAATGCAGCATCTTTGCTACCAACTTCTTCCTAAATCCCATCACAAACCTATCTTGTTGGAATTCTCCATTCCCTAATAATCCATTGTCATTAGATTACACATCTTTTAGGTTTTTACTAGAATTTAATGGGAGTTCTATCCCAAATGTAATATTAACTTCGTCGTTGGTCCATATCACTGTAGTTGGACCTTCAAATCCTGTTTTCCAGTTACCCATAACACAAATTCCTTCTTTATAACCCATTAATGCCAGTCAGTTTCCAAACATTTCTTCTATAACTTCCATCATACATGTCTCACTCCTATTGCCATAAATTCCACCATATCAACCCATCATTCAATAACTTCCACTAAATTTCTACCAAGCTTTTATTACTTAAATACAACTTTTAAATGCTCAAGTGGCCACTCAACAAAGATTGCTCTAGCAGTACCAACAAGCCACTCAATAGTCCTTTAGGAATGATCCCACCCTAGAGAAAACTCAGCCTCTTCTTTTAGGGAACCACCACCATAAAACTTGACCCTCCTTACAAAAACATACCTTCAAACACTACAAAGTAGTACCCACCATAACAATCATACCATAGTAAACCCTACACAAAATTAAGCCCATGCAAACCCAAATCTGGATAATGAGCTAGTTAAGCAAATTGATACACTATGCAAAGAACTAGCTATCTTGAAAAAAGAGAAAAACAAATATTTTTAGTGCCTTTAGGATGATCACAACCCCCTCACACATACCATTAGATAAACCGACACCTCTTTTTCCCTTAAACTACCAAAAGATATATACAACGGACCACCAACCTAAAAGATTACATAAACCATTTTAGAACTTTCATAAACCTACATAATGCGTCTGATACGGTGAAGTGCAAGGTTTTTCCCACCACCATATCACCTAAATGTAGATCTAGCTGCCAAATCGATTAACTAGAAGAAAAGAAAATTTACCTTTAAATGAATCCAAGTAATCAAGGAAAAAGTAGATAAATTGCTAATAGTTGGATATATAAAAAAAGTCAAATATCTTAACTAGTTTGCCAATATGGTGTTGGTAAAAAAAGTGAATGATAAATGGAAAATGTGTGTAGATTTTACTAATTTGAACAAAGAATGCCCTAAGGATAGCTTTCCTTTGCTTTTAGTGGATAGGTGGATGGATTTCTCTGTGAGTCATAAGTTCTTGAGTTTTATGTATACTTTCTCATAGTACAACAAGATAAAATTGGCAAGGATAAATTATGAGAAAACATCCTTTATCCCCAACGATGGTTTGTTTTGATATATAGTGATACTTTTTTGATTGAAAATTATATAAGCCACCTATCAGAGATTGGTGAATAAGATTTTAAAAAATAGATCAAACGATTGTTAAAGGTATATGTAGATGACATATAGTGAAAAGCTTCTCATTGGAACAATATGTACAAGATCTAATAGAAGCTTTTGCCATCCTAAGAAGATACAATATAAAATTGCTACCAAGTGTACATTTGGTGTGAAGGTAGGGAAGCTTCTAGGCTTCATGGTTTCTAACAGGGGGATTGAGGCAAACCTTAAGAAAATGATAGCCATCTTAGACATGAAACCTTCACATACTATCAAGGAGATTTAAAGACTAACAGGAAGAGTGACAGCCTTTAATAGGTTTGTGTCCAAGTTGGCAAACAAGTGCTTACCATTTTTCAAAGTTTTTTGATGTGACACTAAGTTCAAATGGGATGAGCAGTGATAGAAAGCCTTTAAAAAACTTAAGCAATATTTCCATTCACCACTTTTGCTCACCAACCTTGTTCTTGGTAAGCCCTTATATGTATATCTCATAGCTTCTAATGAAATTATGGCAATAATATTGGTAAAAAAAGTAAATAGGAATCAAGTTCCAGTGTATTATGCAACTAGAGCTTTACAAAATGGAGAGGTTAATTATATAAGACTAGAGAAGATAGCCTTTATGTTGGTCATGGCAAGTCATCAATTACAATAATACTTTCATGCACATGCCATAATTGTTCTAACAGACTAGCCATGCATGAAGGTATTATATAAAATCAACATTTTAGGAAGAATGATGAAATGAAGTATTAAGCTAAATGAGTTTCACCTCGAGTGCAAGCTAAAGATGTTCATCAAGGCCCAAGTTCTAGCAGACTCTCTCATCGAGTGTTTTTTCACACTCGAGGTAAAAACTCTACCTTAAACAAAACCCTTACCTATACCTCTAAATGCCCGAACAGAATAGCCTTAACTATAACCATAAAAAACATAAGAGATAGATAAACCAATTGAACCTCACATTATCCCCCAAATTATTCAAAGCCCCTTAGTAGTAAGCCTATTGCCAAAGCACACATGGTTATTGTATGTGGATAGTTCATCAAGAAAAGATGGCTCTAGCATAAAGATTTTGTTATTGAGCCCAATAAGGCAGGAGTGACAGTATGGTTTGTCCTTCGATTTTTCTATCTCCAACAATGTAGCTGAGTATAAGGTTTTAACTGTAAGGCTCAAATTAAAAGCTAACCTGAATGTCAAAGACTTTATACTATATATAGACTCTCAATTAGTTGTTGACCAAATGAATAGTGAGTATGAAGTCAGGGATCCCACACTCATTAATTTTTATGCAATTATTCATCAACTTAGTCAGTATTTCACTGTAATGACCTTGCAGTAAGTCCTTTATACTAGCAATGCCAAGGTTAATTTCTTATCCAAGTTGGTAGCATCTATTGAGATCAAAGAGCATAAAATAATCTTGTTGGTGTATATGCCTGCACCTCGATACTTACAAACCACACCCATCTAAAAAGAGGATAGCTAGATGAATCCCATTAAGACGTACCTCAAAAGGGAGTATCTTTTCAATCTTGTAAAGTGAAAAGAGGTATAAAAAAAAGCAATAAGGTTTGCATTAATGAAAGATAATTTATACAAAAAAGCTTTCTCAGGCCTCCTTTTTAAGTGTCTCTCCATCTAAAGTAAAATATATGTTAAAGGAAATCCATAAAGGGTTGTGTAACCATCATGTAAATGGGTGAGCGCTGGCACAAAAAGTATTGAGATAAGGTTATTATTGGCCTACAGTGAAGAAAGATACAGTGGTGTTGGTTAAAAGATATGACAAGTGCTAAAAATTCACTAAAGTCCCTAGGTAGTGAATAGAAGCTCTTAATCAGATTTCAATCCATGGCCATTCATGCAGTGGGTTATTGATATTTTAGGATCATTCTCCATAACGATTGCCCAAAAAAAGTTCATGATAATGGCCTGTGTTACGAAGTGAGTAGAGGTAGAACCAATGGCCACTATCATAATTAAATAAAAAAAAACTTTGTCTTAAAGTATATTATGTGTTGTAGGTTTAGTCTCCCTCACACCATTATGGCAGATAATGAAACATAATTCTAGGCCGACAAGTTGAAATGGTTCTACCAAAACTTTAAAGTAGCCTTAGTACACAGTTCAATGGCCTATCTTTAAACAAATAGGTAAATAAAATCCATGAACTAGAAAATTCTAACTACCCTCAATAAAAAGTTAAATGAAACAAAAGGGGTAAGGGTAAAAGAAACCCTTGGTATACTTTAGGCGATCAGGACCACAGATTATTCAATGATAGAGGAATGCCCTTTACTTTGACTTATGGGATAGAAGCAGTGATACCTATTGAGATGGGCATGAACACACTAAGGGTAACACATTTTGACACTAGCCAGAATGAAGAAGCTTTGAAGGCTAACTTAGATTTATTGTAAGAAACTAAGGACTTGATCGAAGTTAGAATGGCTGCCAAGACTCAACATGTTGCCAAATATTACAATTCCAGAGTTAAGCACAGACACTTCTAAGTTAGTAACATAGCACAGATACTTCCAAGTTAGTGACATGGTACTCAAAAATTACGAAGCCAACAAGCCATAAGAAGAAAAAAAAAGCTGTCACCCAATTAGGAAGAACTGTATAAAGTATCAATAGTAATTGGGTTTAGAGCTTATAGGCTAGAAGACATGGGAGCAACCCCACACCAAGGACTTAGAATGTTGCTTACTTGAAGAATACTACATCTAACCAGGTCTTTTACATTTTACAACATCTCTGATTAGTCGTATTTACATTTTAATACCTATATATTTTTAAATTATATATTTGGGTTTCACCCCCTTCTCATAAGCAATCTTGTACAGGAAATATCTTAATGAAGATTGATGGTGTTTTATTGCCTTTCTCTAAACTTTATCCCATAACTTATACATTTATTGCATTAAAACATATGGACAAGCATAGACCCTACTTCTTGCTGACACAATCGACGTGCCCTTATATGTCACATTTATTATGTTAAGGTTTTAAGCCAATACGCTCAATGAGCCTCTATGTGCCACATTTATTACATTAAGGCATATGGGTGAACATTAATCCCATTTTTGATCGATACACTCAATGCGCCCCTATACGTCACATTTATTGTGCTAAGGCATATAAGAGAACATAGACCTCATTTTTTGTCGACATGCTTAATGCCCCTTATACACCACATTTATTACATTAAGGCATATGAGCGAACACAGATCCTACTTCTTGTCGACAGACCTAATATGCCCTAGTGCACCATTTATTGTGTTAAGGCTTTAAGCCAACATTTTCAATGTGCCCTTGTACACCCTTTTATTAAGTTAAGGCTTTATACCAACATGCCAATGAGCCCTTGTGTACCTCACTTATCGTGTTAAAGTTCTGCACCAACATGCTCGACATGCCCTTGTGCACCATATGTCTATTGCATTAAAGCTCTTTATGCCCAATACACTCCATGCGTTATTCTTCACCTTGCTAATACAATAATAACATCAACAAGGCTAACACATGACTGATATGCCAAGGAAAAGACAACATGAAATTCCTCACACCAAGGTACACATACTTGTCACTTTTAACAAGTTATTTTATTTTCATTATTGAGCCTAAATATTTTAAGGCACTTTTACTAATAAACTCTTCATGCAATTCTTAAAATCAACCAATAAGCTACACCATTAAATCTGACATATTATCTCTTTGATGAAAAAAAGTTTAGTTCACAGTGTTAAGATTACAATTGGTTTGTTATGCTCTGAGTAGCAGCTTAACTTATTGCATGTAAACCTTATAATATTGATTATGCTACTTAGTTTAACTTGCATGAATTCTTAGAGTTTAACTCTAGTGCTAAGTGTTTACTTTACAACATAGTCTCTATTGAAAACTAGTATAATGCAAGACTAGTATACTTGAACAAAGTTCCAACTTAGCCAATTCTTGTAACAGATGTCTCATTATTATCAACTTTGCATGAAGTTTGATAAAATTTTGCTCTTAGTCATTTCTTCTACAAGTAAATATATGGCTAACTTATGTCAACAATTACAATCAAGTTACTAAACTAGTAAAATGAGCTAAGACAGAGATTATGAAAAATTCATTTTATTAATAACTGTAAAAAGTGTACATCATCAAACAACATCAAATATTATAATTCAAAAAAATGAAAAAAAATACAAATAAAAACCTTAAAGGATAAAAAATGCATCATCCTTAGCAGTAGAGATGGCAGGCTCACCTTTAATAGGAGTAACAGAAGCCCCAACAACTAGCTCTCCAAAAAATACAAGTGTAGGCTCAATAAAAGGTAGGGGAGCAACATCATCAATAACCCCATGTCCCTTAAGGGCAAGTTTAGAGTCAAAACTCCTGGCCTCAGCATTACTGGAGGAACCTAGTAGAGCATTTAAGTCTAGGCCTACAACAATTTCAATAGATTCTTTAGAGGCTTTTAAACCCTCTAGTAAAGCTAAATCTTTAATATACTCTACATTAAATCCCTTTGGAGGCTCTTTCATTTCTGTAAATTCAATACCTCTTAAGTTTAAGAGCCTTATGTAGAGTCGCATATGGTACAATGTAGACAATTTGTATTACGACCAAGTACTCATATAGACTTCAATCCACTTACATCTTAATCATATGTCTTCTTAGAAGATTTTACCTTTTTTCATTTTTAACATAGATTTTATCTTTGCTAACTACTATTTCACTTGCAGAGTGCGAGCCAAGGCCTTGTCTCTATCAGCAGGGTTTGAGTAAGGGCTGATATTGAAACAGTAAAAGCTAGAAGAGTAACAGCTGTTGTCATAATGCAAGGACCCTTAATGGAAAAGAAGCAGTAGTTGGCATAATAGCGATGGCCTTAACTGGAATTGTAAGAATAATTGTAATAGCTAAGGTAAAGCTTGATGCAGTATAAGCAAGAGGTAGAAGAGGTAGAGCTAGAACAATAATAGCAGCATTTGCAGCAGATAAAGTAGAGCCTCCAACTATAGGTTTAACAGCAAGAAGTGAACTAGCAACTAAAAACCTCTTCTTTTTTTTTCCTCTCTTAGCCAATGATCTTTTAAAATTTAACTTGATGATCCATCTTTACAAAATAAAAACACAGGAATTAAAATTAGTTTACTAGAACAATAACTAGAAATAAACATAATAGTTACCCTTAATAGGGCCACTACTACTTAGCATATTCACATTCCTTCCCCTATTACTCTTTCTTTTACGTTTCAGCTTTTTATTGCCTTTATTCTATTCAACTCTAGGTAAAAGAGTTAGTACAAGAACTGAGGTAGAAACTAGTGTAAGACTCGATGTAAGAGTTGGGGAAGAGACTACTTCAGGGGCTAGCTTTCCCACTCTAATAAGAGTATCCCTTGGGTCGACTTCTGGCCTCTTAGGATGCTTGACTTTCACAATCATTCTTTTCACTATAATAATAACATACAAATCACAAATAAACAAGTCAACATTAACAACAAGTTCTATAATACCATAAGTTAAACACCAAACACAATAGCTCAATGAATAACTTACATCTCTGACCATTGAGATAGGCCTTTGCATCCTTACCTTAGGTTGTACCCTCTTCTTAAGCCTTCTTTTTCTCTAATTTCTCTTTAACAATGCAGCCAAAGTTTGGTCTTCCTCAATGATGGCATAGTAGTCATAAATGTTCCTAGGCATGGCTAATTTCTTATGAGAGATTTTTGGCATTCTTCAATGCTTATACCTATTTAACTTTATCTCTACTTAGCTTAAGTATCTCTTTTGTCAAATGACTAGCATATGACTACCTTATTTTAAAAGGAAACCTCATCTTTGTTACCTTGGTACGTGCCATAATAAACTAATCATAGTAGAATAAATGTTGAAAGATAGATCTACAATGATCGTTTTGTCTTAAGTTTGTAGGAAGTATAATCAGACATAAGCTTCCCTTAATATGTACGTCAAAATGATGTTCATTAAGGGCACCCACCCATTTGATTTGTAAAAGATGAGGTACATCACCAAAATAACCTAAGTAATTAGTGCAAGCTTATTTGCAACAATGTTGAAAATGGCCAGAACAAATGGAAAATTTGGTTCAATAGCTGCTGAAACCTATAGTGAAAGTTATGCTGGTAGAACCCTGTAATGTCTTCAAACTACCCTATTTGGCCTATAGTGAACCCTAGAAGAGGCAAAAAAACTTTATACATAGAATCATTATAGTCAAACATCACTTGATCTAATTCATGCTCTATTTTCATATGGGTGGCATAGCAAACATAACCATCTGGAGGCCATAAACCTATCACCAAATCCTTTGGCTCCTCTACAACAACTCATTTCCCCTTATCCTACCTACATCCAGCACTAAAGGCATCGCCACTAACATTATGGGGCTTTTCCCTCTTTAATCACTATATTGCCATTACAGTTACAACCAGCCTATCCCTTAGCCTTCACAACCCCTAAGTTGGCTACCCTCAACCCTTTTTATGGCCCTCTGAGTGTTTCCCTCTCTAATCTGGCCATCGATATTAGTGGTTGAAGCCCTAAACTCACTCTTCTTGTCAAAGCTCTCAATAACAATCCTTTTTTTCGATGCCATTTCTCTCTTTTTCTCAAATAACCCAAATACTAAATAGAAGTAAAACAAAGAATTGCAAGAACCTTACCTAGAAAAAAAAAACTTTAAAGTTTGTAAGAACATAAAAAAAAGCACAAAAGGTAAAAAGCACAAACTCTTTCTTTCTTGAAAGTAAATAGCAAAGGTGAAAGCTAAAATTTTTCTTAAGTATCCAATTTATACCTAGCCAAAGGGCAAATGTGAAATGAAACCTTTGAAACAACACCTTCTTGATTTGTTTTAATTGATTCAGGAATAACCTACTTTAATGCCCCCTTAAACCCAACCCTTTGGTTACTCATTTTTCAAAATTAAAACATTCATTCCCTCATAAAAACTAGATACATTTTTAGAAATTATAACCATTAAAAGCAGCTCTCATTTCCCAACATGACATGTGGCCTATCTAGCCACTTCCCTAAAAAACATGATGTGTGCAACACACGACCCTATAACAGACATTTTAATCATGCGCACTCCATAGATAAGTGTAAAATTTTTACAAAAATTTTTCTAAAGTCCCCAACTACTGCTCCCTGTGGCTTTACCATTTCCCAAGCTCACCATGGACACTTATTATTTCCCAGTGTGACACATCATCAATCAAACTTATCGAGTACACCTATCTCATCCACAAGGATACCCCTGCATAACTATTCACCAAAGGCATTCATCTCACCTTAAAGAACACGTTATTGTGCCAAGCTCACCAAGCTACAAAAATCCATTACCAAAGCACTTTTTCTTCTATTCTCTTCTTTTTCTTTTTCAAGCATTGGATAGCAGTCTGAATGTGGTTACTTTATAACCCCCTTTAGACTTGGGGATAAATTTTTATGTCTAAGTCAACTAGTCAACAGTCAACTTGGTTAAGGCTTGGTCAACACAATCATACCTTGTGGTCGCCTAGATAAGGCACGCTTAAACAGCTGCATCACTTACTCCAAAGAAATGGCTCGCCTTTCACCAAATGAAGGACTTGTCCAAGGTTCTACTGACAACCTATCAAGATAGTCACTTTAGAACTAACTGCTTGGCACCCAACTTGCTTGAGATCAACAAATGCAGGTCACACCTAATTAGGATCATTAAATATAACTTAGATTTGCCCACATAAACCCTTCTCAAGCTCCACATAGACATCTCATTAACTATTAACTATCTCAATCAAGTCACCATTTGTTAGTCTCATACATTAGGTAATTGGAAAGTACGTAAAAGACAACACTACTATACACTATAAAGTTTCCCCTTCTTTGAAATTTCCTCCACACATTTCACCACTTTCATCTTTTTCCTCCCTTCATTCCTTCCTTACCTTAAATATAATACTCACTTGAATGTCGAGACATGCCCCGGAGTAATAACTCTAATGCCCCTTGATTGTATTCTTTAACTACAAATTCTAGTTGTCTTCCCTTTAACCTCACTTCACGTCACCTCTTTCAGGCTAAAACAACCTAAAAACACCATAAACAAAATTTATTCAATAATTATATATCATATTAAAGAATACAAATATTTGATTTAAAATTATTTGGGCAAGCAACATAACTAAAAGCAGTTTTTTTAGCAAAACTTTATATAAAATTATCTGCATCAATTATTAAAAAGAAAATCATGGAAGGTAATCCTATTTAAAACATGTTTTCTTCCGTCAAGTAAATCAACCATGTGTACTAATACATACATCATTCTTTGACTTACATGATAATTGATATTTATGTTGAAAAAATCAAAACATGCAAGAAAATAGGTTCATCTAGTATAATTAAGAATTTCTAATTATGAGTCGATAGATTTTTGTATCAATTTATATTGTAGTTGATATTTAGAGATTGTAGATTTAAATGAGTTTATACGTGAAATATCCTTTTCAATAAAATAAATATAAGTTTAAACGGTCTAAAAGTAGAGACAAATTTTCAAAAAAAATAAAAAAAATTCTGATTATGAATATAAAGAGAGCATTACAGTTGAAACCTATATATGTCTATCCTAACTTTGATATGGTATTTTGAGACAAGACAATTTTGCTTTGAGAAAATAGAAAATTAGTAACCAAAATTAAATTGTAAGGGTAGTAAGGTAATTACCTAAATATGTATTAATTAAATATGTATTAGGTCTGTTCAAAAGAAAATGTTCTGATGTCATTAATATTATTAAAGAAGCTGGACAGGTTTGCAACCTACTCCGTTGAAGGATGTCAGAAGACAGGTAACAATTCATGGAAGTTCCCTGTTTGTGCATTAGAGACAAAGGGAAAAAGAGGAAAAAAACAAATAAAAAATTCGTCATATTCATCTTCTCCCTACGAAGATTTCAGATCCATCTAAGAAGAATCATACAAAGCGCACGCACTTGCTATGGAAAAGGGAAAATTTTGTGGGGAGAAATATTTGTTGAGATTTAAAGTTGTTATTGGGGTCAGTATAAGTTAGTTTCAACTCACTCGATCCAAATTGATTGAATTCGAATAAATTAATTTAATTAATTTTGTTTTCATAATAATTAATTAAATAAAATTATTTAATTAATTAATTTTTAATTTTAAAAATTAATAATCAAACAGATCATTTTTAGTGTATATTTTTAAATCTATTATATATAATATAAATGTATATAAATATTTTTTAATTTATATTTTAAAATGATGAATAAGACATTTATGACAAAATTATAAGATGAATTTTATTGAATGAAAATTTGTTATAAAATTATTATTCAAAATTAGTAAGAAAATGGTGAAAAATTAAGTTTTTTGGTTGAGTCAATCAATCTTAAGTTGATTAAGTTATTTTTTTGTTATTCAAAACAAATCAATCGATTTCGAGTAATTTTTATTTTAAGAGAGATTGATTAAATTAATTTTTAAATTTTTAAAATTAAACTAATTAAAAGGATCAAATGACTCACTCTTAATTGTTACAAATTTATAATATGAAGCTCAAAATTCAATTAATAGTGATATGAACTTATTACTATTTGCAGCTATGAGTATCAAGATTCAAGAATCCTTTTCTTACACTTATTTTTCTTGAAAAATTTGTTCGAGTTGTGTCGGACACTTTCACCATTTTTGTTTTTCATTTCTATCCATTGCAAGTATGGGACTCAATTATTAATTGTTTTACAACTCAAAGTAGTTGTTTGTCCCTTAGGGTCTATAGTTATTTTGGATTCCGACTAATCCGAAGTTGAATCAGGTTAGATCCCATAAGGAAGTAAGTTCTCTCAAATTTATTTTTTTCATTCACAAGACTCGAAAATGAGATCTTATTTAAAAAAAATCGAACTTTTTATCACTCGGACTAAGAAAAGTTGATGTGTATACATATATATATATTATTTAACAAGAAGTGATTCTTGAATTTTATTGAATACATTTTTTTTTATTAGCTCAAACATATTTATTTACGAACTTAGTAAATTCATAAGTGTTTATGAATATATAAGTTGTTCAAGCAAAAGGCATGCCCTAAATATAAGCAAAAATGCAATTTTATGAATTTAAATTTCAACTCAATTAATTTATATAATTTTTTTCATAAAAATACCATACAATAGTCTGAAATTGAGATCCCAATACTTATTATTTTCTATGTTATTTTCGAATCACAATCTACTTTGTAAAAAAATTGTGAACTTATGCCCAAAGTCCAAAACAAACACAAACAAATAGAGGGAATTGGAACAAAAGAGAACACGTGAAAAGACACAAATGGGACATAAATTAGCCCATTTTCCTCCATTCTCTCACGAAAAAGGCATTGGCCATTTTCTCTTTCGGGATCCCTTTCCACCAATGTTTGAAGATAGGGACTAGTTTTTTTATAATTTGAAAAGGGAATGCACCATTGAAAAAAGCTTCTATTTACCCTACATGGAAGAAGAAAAAAAAAAGAATACAACAAAAACATCTGAATTTAGTGATCAAAATATCAAGTATGGAGTTTTAAAAAATTAATTTTTTTCTTAATTATCACATTTTTTGTACGTTTGTTAACTTTTATGTGCGGAACTATGTGTGTCCATATGCGTACAAGCAGGTACATATATATATATATATATATATTTTTTTTTAATTTCTAAAAAATTTTTCTTTAAAAAGCAATCTATCCATATTATTTTATTGAAATAAAAATAAACTAAATTTTAAAAAAGAACTAAACCAAAAAATTAAAATAACAATACGAAGAAAAAAGATTGCTACGAAAGACAAATGAAATCATAAAACCTATAAAGAAATGTAAAAAATAAGTAAAATTTATTTATATTATTTATTTTTAAAGATTTATTTTCAAATCATTAATTTATGGAATATGTATAAATTAAAATTAATATAATAATGATTCATGAGTTTTCATCTCTCTACTATTAATTAAATTTAAGTGATTAGTAGAATATTACAAAATAATTGTTTGATTATTCACACAAAAAGATACTTGTTAATTATTAAAATTATTATAAAAAATATAATAAAGTGATATCAACGCCAAAAACGTTTTCTTATTTCAGATTACAAATAATTTAATTTATAACTGTGAATTTACAAAAAAAAGATAAAGTCATTAATATTATGAATAATTAGATATTCATAGTTATAAAAGAAGAAAGCATCATTTTTTTAGATCATAAAGTTAACGAACACAAAACAATCAAATGAAATTGTGTAGTGATTTTATGAAATTTTTAAAAATATGATTTGATAATAATTAGTTTTAAAATTTTAAAATATTATATTTTTAATAATTGTATTTCTCATTATCTCTTAAAAAATAATGATTAGAGATTTAATTTAACAAATAAGTCAAACATGTGATTTTGCATAAATGGAACACATCATATGTAATAAAATGTAAAATTTATTGAGTATGCAATTCATTATTTTTTCTTTTTGTCTATTTGATGTATAAAAATTTGAAAAATATAATGAATGTTCCAATTTAATATTGTAGACACTCAATTTGATTTAGGTTCGGATCAATTGGACCCGGTTCAAATGGATAAAATGGACCCTTTTTTTTCTCTCTCTTATTTATTTATTTATTATTATTTTGTTATTATTTTTATTATTATTTTTTATTGTTTTTTTCGTTTATTTTTATGATTTGCTATTGTATTGTTATTATTTTTTTATTGATTTTATCTTTTCTTGATTAATTAGGAGATAATGATTAGGTTAATTAAAAATAATAAAAAAAAAGTGGTGGAAATGAATTTGGACGTGAATTTGGGGGCTGACAGAGTTGGGATTATATTTAAAGTTTGAATCCTAATCCCAGATGGAATTGGGATTGATCAGAAACTCTTCTGATCAATCTCTATAAATAGATGTTGAAACAGAACCCAAGGACACGAAAAAAAACACAAGAGAGAGGTGCAACAAAAGCAAATAAGTGTTTAAGGCTAGTTTAGAATTTTTAGAAAATTTTTTTGAATTTTTTGGAGTTTTTTTTTTGGAAAATTTTAAGAATTTTCCAAAATCTGATGAAATTTTTCGCTCAAATTTAAGTTTTCTGATGACTTTTTCGGCCAAAACCTAGATTTCGATGTACTTTTCCAGTTTTCGACGTACTTTTCTAGTTTTTGGTTAAATATTCAACCGAAAATTGGGTTCTGTTTAGGGAGAATGAGGAGAAAAAAAAAGAAAGAAAGAGAAGAAGAAAGACGCCTCTATCGAAAGGCTGAGCTTTTAGCCTTAAAAACCCTGCTAAAACAATGTCGTTTTGACGTTAGTAAACCTAGAGGATCCACGCGTTTCTGCTTGGGCTGACCCAACCTGTATTGGAACCTATGTCTGACCCGAATCACCCATTCTCTATTGAGCTGTCAAGCCGAGTCGAGCCATA